>NW_010512810.1:0-2603 GCF_000687285.1 Phaethon lepturus
CTTAACTAGCCCCACCATACCACCAGACTCCACCCCCAAGCCTCAGGCCCCACCCCCAGCTTGACCACGACCCCATGGCCCAAGCCCTGCCCCTGGGCCCCAGTCCCAAAGCTGTCCTTTTCCCCAGCCCTAGCCCCACCCCCAAGGCTCACATCCTGCCCCTGAAGCCCCACCCACCAGTTGTAGGCCAGCTGGAGCTGGAGGCGGGCGTGGTCGGCCGTCTCGATGGTGACGATGTCAGTGCAGAAGTCAGGGCCGAGGCGGAGGCAGAGGCTGCGGCGGGGGGGGGGGGGGCGGGGGGCGGGCCCCCCGGGGAAAAAAAAACTCCCCAGGGCCCAGCACCACCAGCTCGGGGCCCAGCACCACCCTGCAACAGGGCAAGAGCACGTCAAGGGCACGGGAGACACGCCAGGGGCACCGCCCTGCACAGGAGGGACCCACAGCACATCAAGGACAAGCCACCACATGCTGGTCCCAGCACCGTCACCTGGGAGTGGCTCTGGCAGGGCACAGAGCCACCCTGCCAGACCAAGGACACGCAGTGACACGTGAGTGCCCAACACCACCTTGTGATGTACAAAGGACACGGGTCATGTGCCAACGACAAAGGTCACAAGACAAGGACACACCAAGGAGAGAACGGAGAACACAGGATGACAGGATCACAGCATGGCTGCGATGTGGAGGGACCCTTGAAGACCATCTTGTCCAACCCCCCACTGTTCAAGCAGGTTCACCTACAGCTGGTTGCCCATGACCATGTCTAGTTGGGTTTGACTATCTACATAGATTGAGACTCCTCAACTTTCTGGGCAACCTGTGCCAGTGCTCGGTCAGTGAGAAACTGTTTCCTGATGTTCAGAGGGAACCTCCTGCGTTCCAGTTTGTGCCCATGGCCTCTAGTCCTGGGACTGGGCACCACTGAGAAGAGCCTGGCTCCATCCTCTCTGCACCCTCCCTTTAGGTACTTATATACATTGATGAGATCCCTCTGAGCCTTCTCTGCTCCAGACTAAACAGTCCCAGCTCTCTCAGTCTTTCCTCATAGGAGAGATGCTCCAGTCCCTTCATCATCTTTGCAGGTGTTTGTTGGACTCAATCCAGTATGTCCATGTCTCTTTTGTACTAGGAAGCCCAGCACTGGACACAGGTTGCTCCTCCACAGGTGCAGGATTTGCACTTCCCCTTGTTGATGTTCAAGAGGTTTCTGTCAGACCATTTCTCCAGCCTGTTGAGGTCCCCTGGGATGGCAGCATGACCCTCTGGCACCGCCCTGCACCAGAGGGGCCCAGAGCACACCAAGGACAAGCCACCACATGCTGGTCCCAGCACAGTTACCTGGGAGTGGCTCTGGCAGGGCACAGAGCCACCCTGCCAGACCAAGGACACACAGTGACACGTGGGCCACTCCTCCCAGTCTGATGTCCTCTGCAAACTTGCTGAGAGTGCACTCTGCCCCATCGTCCAGATCACTAATGAAGATGTTAAACAGCACTGGACTCAGTACTGATCCCTGGGGTACATCACTAGTTATTGTCCTCCAACTACACTTTTTACTACTAATCACCACGCTCTGGGGCCTGGCCATTCAGACAGTTTTCAGTCCACCTCACTGCTCATCCAGCCCAGACTTCATCAGCTTCTCTATAAGGATCCTGTGGGGTAGTGTTGAAGGCCTTCCTGAAGTCCAGGTAGACAATAGCCACTGCTCTCCTCTCATCTACAAACCCAGTCATTTAATCAAAGACATTTATCAGGTTGGTCAAGCATGAATTCCCCTTGGTGAATTCACCAAGGAGAATTCATGCTGACTACTCCTGATGATCTTCTTGTCATTCACCTTCCTGGAAATGGTTTCCAGGATGAGCTGCTCCACCACCTTCACAGGGATCAAGGTGAAGCTGAGGGGCCTGTAGTTCCCTGGGTCCTGCTTTTTGCCCTTCTCAAGATGAGGTTGACCTTTCTAGTCTTTGGACACTTCTCCCGGTCACCATGATTGATCAAAGATTATCAAGAGTGGCCTCTCAATGACATCAGCCAGCTCCTTCAGCACTTTTAGTTACATCCCATTAGGGCTCATGGACCTATAAATTTGCTTAAGTATTCTTTAACCTGAACACCTTCTACCAAGGGTGTGTATTCCTTGCTCCAGACTTTCACTCTGGTCTCTGGAGCCCAGGGTCCCTGAGTGTGACTCGAACAGACTGAAGCCAAGGATATGCTGTGACACAAGTCCCTGCACTGCCACTTGCTCCCCAGGGCCCTACATGACCAACTCTATACCCAGCACCACTCTGTGATGTGCCAAAAGCATGTTAAGGGCATGGGTCACAGGCCAAGGACCCACCAGTCCCCACACCATCACCTGCTCCCCAAAGCCCAGCACCACCAGCACTGGGCCCAGCATCAGCCGGCCACAGACATGCGAAGGACACTGGTCACACACCAAGGACACACCAAGGAACACGCCATGGCACAGGGGTCACAGCAACATCACCTGCATGCTAATGCCCAGCAGCCCCTCCCCATCCCCTCCATATTTTCCCTCCATGCGCCCCCCACATCCACTCTGTCCTCCATTCCACCCATGCCCAGAACCACGG
>NW_010512810.1:2705-2906 GCF_000687285.1 Phaethon lepturus
CCCCCCCCAGCCCCAGACCCGGGGGCCCCCCCCGCCCCCGCCGCTCCCGGTAGTCGTAGACCTGCACGGCGGCATTGTGGGGCACCTGGTAGGTGACAGCGCGGGTGCGATCACGCTGAGGGACCCCAACATCCGGGCTGGAAGAGGAATAGACCCCGGCGTGCCCACTGCAGGTGTCTCCACGGGCTTCAGCCAGCAGCG
>NW_010512810.1:2919-3196 GCF_000687285.1 Phaethon lepturus
GCCCAGCAGCGCCTCGCCCCCGGGGGGCGGCTCCTTCTCCCACAGCTCCTCGGCCTCCGTCAGCATGTAGGTCTGGCCCGTCACCACCTGCACCTGCACCCAGAGCCACCTCAGGGTGCTGCTGGGCTGGGATGTCTGCTGGGGGGTTTGGGAGTGCTGGAAGGGGGTGTCTGGGGACAGTGGGAGGGGGCTTGAGGGGCAATAGGAGCATTTGAATGGGGTACAGGAGCACTGGGAAAGGGTGGGGGGATACTGGGAGGGTGGGGGGTACTGGGAG
>NW_010512810.1:3560-8145 GCF_000687285.1 Phaethon lepturus
GTGGAGGAGTACTGGGGATACTGGGAGGGTTTGGGGGAACTGGGATGGGGTTTGGTGGCACTGGGAGCAGGTGTATGGTGCACTGGGAGCACTGGGATGAGGTGGGGGTGTATCTGGGGGCACTGAGAGGGGGGCTGGGAGACTGGGACTGTGTTTGGGGGCACTGGGATGAGATACATGGAATACTGGGAGCACTGGGAGGCAGTGGGGCGGATACTGAGATAGGGTATACAGTTACTGGGTGCACTGGGAGGGGTTATGGGGGGCACTAGGGGACTGTGGAATACTGGCAGGGGGACTGGGGGGACTGGGGAAGGGGCTGGGGGGCCATAGGGGGTTATGGGAGGCTATAGGGGCTTGTACAATTAAGTTGGGCTACAGGGATTATGGGGAACCATGGGGGGTTTTCACATTATGGGAAGCTATAGGGGGCCACAGTGGGATTTGGGGAGCTATAGGGGTTATGGGAGAGCTACAGGGGTTTAGGGGGTTGCAGGATGCTATAAAGTTCTATGGGTGAGCTGTAGGGGTTTAGGGGGTCTATGAGGAGCTATCGGTGGTCTATAGAGAGCTACAGAAGGCTGTAGGGGAGCTCTAGAAGTCTATAGGAGGCTATGGGGAACTGTGGGGGAGCTACAGGGAGCAGTAATGGGGCTATGGGGAGCCACCGAGGAAGCTATAAAGGAGCTATGGGAAGTTATAAGGGCCAACAGGGAGTTACAGGGCGCTACAAGGAGCTCCAGGGGAGCTATAGGGAGCTGTGGCAGGTACCTTGCCAGTGCGGATGTCACGCACGTAGATGCCCTCATTGTCAGCAAGGGCCACAGCCCGGCGTCGCTCCAACACGGCCACCTCAGCTGGTGGCACGTACTCGAGGGGGCCCCGGGCCAGCCAGCGGTCACCCGCGCGCCGCATCACCTCCGTCCCCTCCTGGGAATGCAGGGATGGTATCAGCGACCAGCCTGGGGACACAGGGACACCTACGACCCCCTGGATGGCAACATGGGGATACAGGGACACAGACATTCCGTCACGGCCCTCTGCCACCCGTTGGCCTGAAGACATGGAGACAGGGACACCCTCTCCACAGAACCTCAGCTCAGGGACAGTGCGGGAGGAACTCCTTCCATGGCCCTCTGCTACCCACCTGTCTTGGGGACACAGGGATGAGGACAGGAGTCCCCCTACGTGTACCCTGGGGCCTCCATTATCCCCCAGGAGTCCCTCATGTACCCCAACTGTCCCCAGGTACCCTGATTGTCCCCCATGACCCCCAACCACTCCTGGGTCCCCCCTGGTTATCCCCTTTGTCCCCCAACTACTCTTGGTTGCCTCAGTCATCCCAGGCTCCCTGGACCCGCTCCAGTTTCTCCCAGATGCCCCCAGGGGATCCTGAACCTGCCCAGGGCCACCTCATTGGTGTCCTTGATGGTCTGGAGCGCCTGGAGCAGCAGCCCCTCATCCTCAGAGAGCACATAGACATCTTGGATGCCAGCCTGGAGTCGCTCACCCGGCTGCAGAAAGAAGGATTTCTCCCCCTGGGGACATGGGTACGTCATCAGCAGGACAGGGATATGGCAAAGCAGTAGGGACATGTGGCAGGGGCATGGGGATATGGTGGGACATGAAGTAGGGACATGGGCACATGGTGGGATTGGGGGGAAGGACATCAGGACATGGTGGAACACAGGGCAGGGGCACTGGTGCATGAGGGTCCCTCAAAGATGTTTTATGGTCCCTGTGAGCCACCTTCAAGACCTTCAGGGATATCTACAGGTATGTCAAGGTCAACTTCTGGTTCCTGGTGGCCCACCCATGGGTCCCTATGGAAGCTTAAGGTCCCTCAGCAAGACATCAGGGCTAATGTAGGTGTCTTGAGTTCCCTTGACCCACCTTTGCAACCTCTGGGGATGCATTTGGGTATGTCAGGGCCACCTGTGGTTCCTGGGGCACTCAGGTCACCTTAGGGACCCTTGGGGACACCTCAAAGGTATGTTGGGATCCCTCAGGGATGCCTTAGGGACTCTCAGGGACACCTCAAGGGTACATTGGCATCCCTTGGGGCCACCTTTGAGACTTTTGAGGACACCTATGCATACATGAGGCTCCCTTGGTGCCACCTTAGGGTCTGCCGGTGACACAACAGCAGTACATCACATATCTTAGGGTCCCTCAGGACCACCTTTGATACCTACGGGAAAGCTAAGGCTACATTAGGTCCCTTGGAGCCACCCTTGGGTGCCCACCTTGACAACACACTGCTGGCCCAGCTGGGGCTGCCCATTGGGCCCCACAGGGTCGAGCACCACACAGTACTGCCGGGGGCCCAGCGTTGTCACCGCCACTTCGGCCACCACCTCCTCGAACACCTCCGGGATGTAGGCCTCGCTCTGTGCCTGGGTCACCAGCCACTCCTCACCCGTGCGCCGCACCTGGCCCTCCTCATCCTCAAAGGTCCGTGTTGCCCGCAGGTGTAGGGCTTTCTGCAGTGGGGGTACACATGAGGACATGGTGGGTGATGGGACATGCCAAGCTGGCCCCAACAGGCCTTGTCACACCACAGGAGATAGAGTGATGGAACCCCGAACCTGCCCCTGAGGGACCTCATCACCTGTGGGTACAGGTGGGACAGGGATGTGATGTGTTGGAGGGTGATGGTACCCCACATCCATCCTGGAGGGTCCTCGTCACCCATGGGTGCAGGGGAATGGGGACAAGGGACTCCCAAACCAGTCTCGAAGGCTCTCTGCGACCCATGAGTGCAAGAGAACTAACACACTCATCCTGGGCATCCTTATCCCCCATGGGTGCAGCAAGGCACAGGACACCCAAACCTATCCCAGGGAGTCCTCATCACCCATGGGTGCAGGAGGAAAGGGGTCATGGTGGGCTGCAGGGAAACAGGAAGGGTTTTATCATCCACTGAGGCAGGGGGAACAGGGACACCACAGGTGAAAGGAATGGGACCTCCTGGAGAGTCCTGGTCACTCATGGGTGCAAGGGAACACGGTGGCTTGGAGGGATCCCCAGGCCCCTCTGGAAGGTCCTTGTCTCCCATGTGTGCAAGGGGTCAGGGTTGCGGTGGATCAGGGGGAGATGGGGGCCTTCACCCATCCTGGAGGGTTCCAGTCACCCATGGGTGCAGGGGGATAGGGACACAGGACCCCCAAACCCAACTCAAGAAGGGCCTCATCACCCATGGGCACCAAGGAGGTGAGGGTTAGGATGCACAGTACCTTGTCTGTGAGGATGTAGGCATCCACAACATCCACCACCTCCTCGTAGACACCGGGCAGGTAGGCACCCACCTGCTTCACCAGCCACTCCTCACCTGGGAGCAGGGGTGATGGGTGCTGGAGGAGCTGAGGACACTGGGGTGCTTGTGGGGGTGAAGGGCCCAGGAGTCCCAGGGGTGCTGGGGTGGGACATGGGTCATGAGAGTACTGGGGAATATGCAGCATGGGGTGCCACGGAGGTCCTAGGGGTGCTGAGGGTCCTGTGGATCTCAAGCATCCTAGGGGTGCTGGGGACAAGGGGTCCTATGGGTGGGTGGCAGCCCTGAGGGTGTTGGGAGGTCCTAAGAGTGGGATGGGAAGATCCTAAGGGTGCTGGGATGGGAGTCCTGGAGGTACTGGTGGTTCTGACAGTCCTATGGGTGCTGGGGGATAAGATGGAGTCCCAGGGGTGCTGCAGGGTGGGATGGGGTTTATGGGGGGTAGGATGGGTAAGTTGGGGATCCCAGGGGTGCTACGGAGTGGGAGAGAGTTTATGGAGGCTGGGATGGGGTAGCTGGGGATCCCAGAGGAGCGGGGAGGACGATCAGACAGGGATCCTGGGGGTGCTGAGAGGTGGGAGGGAGGATATGGAGGGGTGTGGGATGGGAACATGAGGGATCCCAGGGATGCTGTGGGGTAGGAGGGGCTTCATGGGGGGTGAGATGGATCCCAGGGGCACTGAGGGATGGGACAGGGGTCCTGGGAATGCTGTAGGGTAGGATAGGGTGCCAGGAGTCCCAGGGAATGGGGTGGGCATGCTGGAGGCCCCAGGGGTGCTGTCAGATGAGATTGAGCTCCCATGGGTGCTAGAGGGTGACAAAAGGGTCCCAGGGGTATGGGGTGGGGTGGCACAGGGTGTCCCTCGAGTGTTTTGGCATCAAAGGTGTCCCTTGGGTGCTGAGGGGTAGCACCAATGGTACAGGGTGATGTCATGCCAGCTGACACCAAGGCCACCGAGAGAGGGCTGAACCTGGGAGGCCACCAGGGTGTCACCAGGTGCTACCTGTGACGCGGCGGGTGCCATAGCGGTCGAGGCACTCCTTGCGTGCTCGCAGGTGGATGGCCTGGTTGTGCCCAATGACAGTGGCCTGCAGCGTCTCGGCCACCTCCACCTCCTTGCGGGGGATGTAGGTGCCTGTGGGCAGGTGGCACTGTCAGCCCACGGGTCCTCCACAGTGTCCCCAGAAGGAGATGCCCCCCCCTGCTCACCAGGACCCTCGAAGAGCCACTCGTCTCCTGCCACAAACTTGTTCCCATCCTCATCCTTGAAGTCAAGCAGGGCCCGCAGGCGCAGGGCAGTGTCCACCACC
>NW_010512810.1:8417-10895 GCF_000687285.1 Phaethon lepturus
GCCCCTCCCCCCCTGCCACAAACTTGTTCCCATCCTCATCCTTGAAGTCAAGCAGGGCCCGCAGGCGCAGGGCAGTGTCAGCCAGCACCACCTGCAGTGGGGTGACGCCCTGGGGACACATGGACACAGGGCTGAGGGAGAATCCCCTGGGGACACAGGTGTCACAGCAGAGGTGTGGAGGACATGGGGACAAGGGGCACAGTGTGGGACTTCAGGTGATGCCCTGGGGACACTCTGGGCCTTGAAGTCAAGCAGGGCCCGCAGGCGCAGGGCAGTGTCAGCCAGCACCACCTGCAGTGGGGTGACGCCCTGGGGACACATGGACACAGGGCTGAGGGAGAATCCCCTGGGGACACAGGTGTCACAGCAGAGGTGTGGAGGACATGGGGACAAGGGGCACAGTGTGGGACTTCAGGTGATGCCCTGGGGACACTCTGGGGACACAGGTGGCATGGCAGGAGACACGGGGGCCATCGGAGGTGATGGCAGGGGGCATGGGGGGTGAAACCAGGGGGACTGGGTCACAGGTTTTCACTGTGGGGGATATGGGGAACAGGCTGGGGATGGGAGGACGCTATGGGGGAGCAGAGGACACTGCAGGGGCACACTGGGGACAGGTACACAGGTTCAGAGCAGGGACAGGGATGACATGCCAGGGGCTATAGGAGCAATGGGGGGGCATAGGGAACTATACAGCCTATAGGAACTGTGAGAGACGACAGAGGGATTAGAGAAGGTATAGGGGCTATGGGTGGCCATGGAAGGCTACTGTGGTGAGTTACAGAGAGGGGTTATGGAGCCTATAGGGGACCATGGTGGGGCTAGAGGAGCTATAGGAAGCCCTGGGGCTGCTATAGGGGGCTACAAGTACCTGCTGGATCTCCTCGCCAGGATATAGGGGGAAGGGCTCCTGGGCCAGGCGGATATCGAGGTCAGCATGCCGCAGTCGGGCCTGCCCCACTCCATCGACCAGCACGGCCCCCGTAGGGCCCCGGGCCACAGGGTTGAGCACCACGCAGTAGTGCCGGGGGGGCACCATCACCATGCGCCTGGGGGTGAACACCACCCTGCGGGCGGCCCCACATTGCTCCCCTCAGCCCTATAGAACACCCAGGGCCCTATAGAGCCCATCAAGTCCCCCAGTCCTATAGAGCCCCACAGCCTCCCACAGCCCTCCTATGGCCCTCTACAGCCTTATGGAATCCCCATGACCCTACAGAGCTCCCAAACACCCCCATGGCACTAC
The DNA here is from genome assembly GCF_000687285.1 of Phaethon lepturus. Lineage (NCBI taxonomy): Eukaryota > Metazoa > Chordata > Aves > Phaethontiformes > Phaethontidae > Phaethon > Phaethon lepturus. The sequence goes on from NW_010512810.1 coordinate 9,664, forward strand.
ACAACCCCAATGCTCCCCAGGGCCCAGAGTCCCCACAGACCTAAAAAGCCCCCAGCATCCCCCACAGTCCTAAAGAGCACCAACAGTCCTACAGATCCTCTCAAGCCCCTTATGGCCCTACAGAGTCCCTCAAACAGCCCACACAGCCCTAGAGAGACCCTACACACCTGTAAATCTAGATGACCCTACAGCCCTGCCCCATAGCACCCACATTTTATAGTCCTGCCAGACATAGGGGTGAGACCCATCATCCTATAGATCTCCTCCTGTCCCATAGCACCCACCTTTTTTGGTCCTGGCGGATGTAGGAACATGACCCCCTCAACCCATCGGTGCCCCCCTGCCCCATAGCACCCACCTCTCGTGATCCTGCCGGATGTAGGTGTGGGGCCCAACCTCCACACGGGTGACGTTGCTGTTGAGGTCCAACACATGGACATAGTGGTAGGGGGGTATGCGGATCACAGGGTCCTCCATGGAGCAGCAGACCTTCCCGGGGTGTAGGTGAGCTTGCTGTGGGACAGAACAGCTTGTTGTGGCTCACTGCGGGGTGGGAGACCTGGCCACAGGGTGGAAAAGCTTGCTGTGGGGCTGACAAGGTTGCTGTGGGGCAGAAGAAACTGCTGTAAGGTGGATGACCTCATTGCGGGGCGGGGGGGGCGGGCAGCAGGCAGAAGACATTGCCATGGGGCTCATAATGGGGTGGGAAACCTTGCCATAGGGTGGAAAAACTTGCCGTGGGGCAGTGGAATTCACTGTAGCGCAGAAGAGATTGCTGAGAACGTCATCGCAGGGGCAGGGGACAGGCAGAAAACTTCACCACGGGGCTCATGATGGGGTGGGAGACTTTACCACAAGGTGGAAAAGCTGCAGATTTGGTCACTGTGGGGCAGATGAAGCTGCTGGAGTGGGGCAGAAGACCTCACCATAGGGCTTATGGTGGGGTAGGAGGCTTTGGAGTGGGGTGGGAAAAGCTTGCTGTGGGGCAGATGGGATCACTGGAGGGGCAGAAGAGCTCACCGCAAACTGGGGGAGGAAAGTTCGCTGTGGGGCAGGCAAGCTTGCCGTGAGGCTGGGGGGAGATCTCACCGTGGGGCAGTCCACCTTGCCGCCGGGCAGGAATCCTCGCTGTGGGGCAGGAGAGCCCGGAAAGGCCTTTGCCCAGGCCCAGCGCCGCGGGCAGGCAGGGCCCCGCCCATCGGGGGCCGCCCCACGGACCTGGATTCACACCC
>NW_010512811.1:0-367 GCF_000687285.1 Phaethon lepturus
TTCAGGCTAGCAACTCTGCTGACCTTTTTTCTCATTGCACCAAAAATTTTGAACTCAGCCATTTTGTGATCACTGTGGCCAAGACAGACACCTACCATCACATCTCCCACGAGTCCTTCTCTATTCAGCAATAAGTCTAGGAGGGCACCTTCCCTAATTGTCTCACTGAGTACTTGAGTACTTGGTTCACTGACAAGAAGTTATCTTCAACAGATCTTCCCAGACTTGCTTGTCACAGCAGTATGGTGCAATAAGTCTAGGAGGGCACCTTCCCTAATTGTCTCACTGAGTACTTGAGTACTTGGTTCACTGACAAGAAGTTATCTTCAACAGATCTTCCCAGACTTGCTTGTCACAGCAGTATGGT
>NW_010512812.1:0-19127 GCF_000687285.1 Phaethon lepturus
AAAAAAAAAAAAAAAAAAAAAAAAAACAGCGCAAGTCATAAAGATTTCTGACTGCAGCAAATACAAACAGAAAACCAGAATTTCTTACTTGTAGAAAAACCCAGCATTAGTTTTCATTATAATTTAAAATAACACATATACATTCTTCTGTATCAGAAACATGGTGGAACAGTTGGAAATTTCTTAATATTTCACTTTTATTTTGCATTCGTCTAGGCAAAACATTTCCGTCTGTATCCAGACATCTGTTTTATCAAGAGCAAGAAAAATTTTCATGTAGTACATTTGACAGGAAAAAAAGCCCTGATTTATCAGCCAGTCTGATTTTTTTGTAGCTTAGGTTATGATTTCATTTGATCAAATTCACACATATATCGAGCTCCAATTTTAAAAGTAGTAGTGGTTTTGACACCCCATTAGTCCTGCTGGAGGGTTGTTTCTGAATGATTCTGACTGAGGATCTATATGTAATTTCCAGTCTGCATCTATTAATGGCCATTTTATATACCTTTATTCTTATGCTAACATTGTCTTTGGCTTGAGTTACTCCTTTTTTGGGGGCATCTTTTAGAAACCCAGTGTTCCCTGACAGCCTTTCGTCTGCTAGGTTAGGCAAGCAAACCTTTAATTTTCCACCTCTTTTGAAGGGCTTTCCACTCCCTATTCATCCTTGCAGTTCTCTGCTTCACTGATTTGAGAGGGATTGCATCATTCTAGAAATACGTCCATAATTCTAGGTAAGGAACTTCAGTCATACCTCGGTGATGTTGATACTTATTCAAAGCATGTAGCTCTCTTCAGCTTCTCCTTTTCTTAATTCTTGTGTAAGTTATACAAGAGTCATGTAGGTTGTCTCTGATGAGCTAGTATTACGGAGATCTAGTCCCTCTTCTGTTTTTTGTAGCGGATGAGCTCCTATAGGATGGGGTAATTCAGGTTGGAGGGGACCTCAGCTTAAAGTAGCTATGCTTATTAGTTCTTAAGTGTTTGAGCTTGCAGTTCGTAATACTGCATTTCAGAGCCTTATTGTTCTAATTCAAAACGAATTCCTCTTTGTGTTCCAATTGGCCTTTCTTTTGATCCAGTCGTCATTAGCATGCTCCTACCTTTTGTGTCAAGGTCCCTACAGAAAACAGTACTGTCGATCCAAAAAAACAATTCTCAAAGCAATCCACTTTTTACGTATGCCATTTCCCTTTGAATACCTCTCATCTACCTTTTTTTCTTAATCATTTTATGTTCCTGTAATTGGGAACCTGTATCTTAATTTTTTTTTCTGTCTGTGCCAATAAAAGAGAGACTTTTACTTTTCCTCTACTGCTTCTGGTTTCTAAGGTAGCCCAGTCTGGCCTAGCACGAGTACTTCTGTACAGTGCTGCTCAGAGAGTACAATCAGCTAGTCTTTGTTACAGCTTTAAAGCAAAATCTCATGTTGGAGCTATTTCACTTTGTGTAATAAGATAATAAGAAAGACTGACTTTGAAGACTAAATAATTAAGAGGCTTTACCAAATGTAAAACAAGCTTCAAATCCTTGATCTGCAAAAGGAAGAGATTTGAAGCTGAATCTGTATGATTGATTGCCTTAACTGCTGAGCTTTTTGGATGCTTCGAGCTTCAATACTTTGGTATTTTGCTCTGAATTTGAGTCTGTGGACCTGTCACATTTCTGCAAAAAGAATTTGTTTTTGATAAGTTGGAATTTTCCAGAGGAATTGCTAACCAACTAACCTGTTCAGGTGCCTCTTTGAAAGCTGATAACAATGAAGGTTATTTAAATGAAGACAAACACTTTGAAAACCTAGTTCTGTATGATTAAAGAGCCAGAAACTATTAGCAAGTGTCTTGCATCCCATTGAAATGCATGCATTATAGCCTAGGAAAATGTGATTTAGATTGTTGCTCCTTATAAGATTTTATCAAGCCAAAATTTAGCTGACTTCACAATTATTTAGTTTTCTGACTTCATTTAATATAGTGGGGTTATACAGTAAATGTAGATGTCTTCAAGATCATATCTTGATTGGATCCTTTAACTGAGAATATAAATATTTTTTCACAGATCTTCAACTAATTTTGCAGTAAGAGGTTAAACAAATGGTATAAACTTGAGTATTATCAGATTAATGAGTCACAGGAGAGGGACTCATTTACTATTCATACAGACTATATGAGGTTCATGTGGGTGTTGATCTGCAATCAGAAGCTGTGAATAAAAAAAATCACTGTGAAACATGTCACCATCCAACTACCAGATATTGTCTGGAAACAGTTATGAGAAACTCTGTTAACTGACATTTACTTACTGTCCTGGTGACAGTCTTTTAAAACTGAATCTTGGGATAATTTTTAAGCAGAGGGTAAGATGCAAAAGAATTTCTGGACTTTTTTTTAGTAGCATCTTGCTGTATGACCTTGAGTTAAAAAGTATACTTCCTCATTGGTACATTTGCATGTTGGTGTCAGTAGAGGAACTACAATTCAATACACTAAAATTTTAATACAGCTTCAATTCATAATATCTCTGTGTGTGTAAAATGGTTTTAAAATTTACCACTTTACTACGGTCATTGATTGCTATTGCCTCTTAGATGCTGAGGCATATACTTGGACATAAAGATGCAGAATTGCAAAGTATTACTGTGGGAACTGAGTTTCTTAGTGAAAGCTTAGTGTATGGAGCTCAGCAATTTGTACCTCTGAGAGTCATGATCTTCTTATGGAAGTTTGGAGTAAATACATATGGAGTGATGTGTCTGTATATACATATATATAATTTAGTAGAAGACCAGATGTCACAGATGGCTTCCACATGTGCAGATTTATTTGGTGAAAATATGTATATGTATATGCATAGTTCTCAGTTCTTCATTTGTTTAACTGAAAGTTATCATAGTCTTCCAATTAAAAATGAAAAAGAAAAAGAATAAACTCTTTTTCTTGTAAGAACTGAACTATCACAGTCCTGCTACTGCTTCAAAGACCAGGTGTCATTGTCCACCTTCAAGTCTAGTCAGTATATTTCAAGGTTGGTCAGCCTCTTAGAGCAGGAGCTGAGAATTGTGAGCTGTGCATCTTTCAGAACTAGAGAATATGATTTCTCAGAAAACTCAAGGTGCATTAAAATTAAATTTCCTGTCAGTGCATCTGACTGGCCTGGCAGTGAACACTCTCAGAATATGTCATTACAGTTCACACATATTGAATCAAACCCCTGTGAAAAGACACTATAATATTTTCTTGTAGGGGGAAAACATAGATGATAAATCAAAATACATCTTATTAATCCACATTCAACAGAGACAGTAAACCATTTTAAGAACTATTGCCTTCTGGGATGCTGTTAAAATGTTTAAAACTTGAATTAGTATCAAAATTCTTTGTGGTTTACTTTCATCTGTTGATAAAAAAGATTTTGTCATAGAGGACATCATCTATGTATTCTGGAGAATCTAAGTCCTTTTTTACAATGGGGAAATCATTACCATGTGATTTCTGAGTTTTTCTTTACAAGCATCTTCCCCCTCCCAGTATTTACTACATTTGCATAAAGTGCTTTTTGGTAACAAAGAAATATTCTGATGATGTTCTAGTATATTGTATTACTCTGTGTTATTCTTTCCTTTCTTGGCAAAAGATGCAAGCATAAGAAGATGTTTTTCCAGAAGCAGTGTCTGACCACTCAGCTAGCTCTCCAGAAGTTATATTGGCAGGTTGGAGGCTCGTTGGTTGTCTGCCATAGGCTAAAAGAACTATTTAAGTTCTCTGTATTGATTTTCTGACACTTCTTGACAAGTTTCCTCTTGTTACTGATAAAAGTACATAGTATTCTTCCACTTAAGGAAAAGGTAGGTGAGAATTCATCAGAAGATTTAGCCATGTGACTGTTATGGCATCATATGTCCATATTGCCTGCAAAAAGTATCTGTCTCATGTTGGAACGCTGTAAATTCCAGAGAGTGTTCCATTTGTTGTTTTCGGTTTTTCCTTTTGTAAAGCATGAAAAAAATTAATGGTATCTCTGCGACACTTTGAAATAACATGCAGAAAAAGTGATAATGCCTAGAAACTGTGTTTCAAAGAAATGACATTCTTGAACTGTTGAAAAATACAACACTGCCTGAGAGACGAAGGCGGGGAAAAAAGCTCTCTTCTAGCTGGGACATGATTCTTCAAGGTATGTGAAACTCTTATTGGTGTGGGAGTGAATGCTACCTTTAAAGTAGACAGGAGAGAACCTTAAGAAAAAAGAGGCTTAAGCAGTACAGTAGCCTGGATAGCAAATGAAGGAGAAGGAAAAGGTCATTCGCTTTTTTCCTCCATTCTAATAGAGTATGTTTCGAACTGTGCTTCTCCTTGTCCTCCTCAAAAAAAATCTATGAGAAAGTACACCATGAGTATAACACTCTCCATGATACGAAGTGACAGACCTCCCAGAAGTGGAAGCTCAAGGTGAATGTGTCAGTGCTGAGCACCAGGAATCTTTGGCAGCCGGGACCAAAGTTCTGGATGAGAATTCAAGAGACCATAACAACTGTCCCACCCTGATATTATCTAATTCCTGCTCTGGATATTGGCAAGCAAATGCTAGCACTTAACAGTGTTTGTGTTATGAAAGTTTAAAGAGATTTTTTTTATATACACAGTAAGTCCTTTTACAATGCTGTTTTAAAAAAAAAAAACAAACCTAGAACTGAGGAAAGAGTCCTGGCTTTGCGTGTTATGGTCACATAAATCTTGTACTGAATATCCCAAGCCATCTGTGCTGGGGAACTGGGTTAGTTTGCTTTCTGAGGAAGGGGCTGAACTGGCATTCATAAAATCCCCCATACTTTCTTTTTTCCCCTGCACTAGAGCTTCTGTTGCACCCAGGAATCCTTTCTCAGCCAGCAGCTTTCTCAAGGGCAGTTCCTTCTTCCTCAAGCTAACAGAAACACGAAGTTCAGTATTCATTCACAGTATTCACTGTAAACAGATAGCTGCTAAATTATGAGTAAAACCTTTTATGTGCACCAGTGTTAGGAGGTGCCTGCCATATACCAACAGGCCATGTACCCCTGAGCTGGTACGTAGGCAGCTACTGGTGGTACCCACAAAGTACCAACTGCCAAAGGTAAATAGCTATAAAAAGTTACTATTGATGCTCTTTTAACAGATAGATGTAGTAGATAATAAGTAGTAAAACTCACTTTTTTGGTGGATAAGCTCAGGCAGGGTCTACCATGAGAAGGTAAAAAGTGACCTGAGCAGACTCAAGTCTGCCCTCCGAAAGTCCATGGTAGCAGTTTTGCTGACCCCTCTCCTTACTTCACTCACAACTGAGAATTCTATCATGTCGTGGTCGCTAAGCCCAAGACGGCCTCCGACCACCACATCTCTCACCAGTCCTTCTCTGTCTGTAAACAGCAGGTCAAGCAGGGCACCTCCCCTGGTGGGCTCACCCCCCAGCTGTGTCAGGAAGTTATCCTCCACACACTCCAGGAACCTCCCAGACTGTTTCCTCTCTGCTGTGTTGTATTTCCAGCAGACGTCCAGTGAGTTGAAGTCCCCCACAAGAACAAGGGCTAGTCATTGTGAGACTTCTGCCAGTCGCTTGTAGAATGTTTCATCTGCTTCTTCGTCCTGGTTGGGTGGTCTATAGCAGACTCCCAGCAGGATATCTGCCTCACTGGCCTTCTCCCTCATCCTTACCCTTAAGCACTTGATGTGGTCAGCACAATCGTTGAGCTCTATACAATCAAAACTCTCCCTAACATACAGAGCCACCCCACCACCTCTCCTTCCTTGCCTTTCCCTTCGGAAGGCCTTACAGCCATCCATTGCAGCACTCCAGTCATGTGAGTCATCCCACCATGTTTCTGTGATGGCAACTACGTCATAGCTGTCCCGCTGCACAACGGCTTCCAGCTCCTCCTGTTTGGTGCCCATGCTGCCCATCCAGATGCACTTGAGCTGGGCTATCGATTTCACCCCCAACACCGGCATGCCACCCCAGGCTCACCTCTAGTGAGCCTGGTTTTATCGCCTCCCCCTTCCTTGGGTCTTGAGGTGTAAAGTGAGTTACTGGAAGACGCACAGCCTGTAGCCTGACCATTGAGATCTGCGTGTACATACCATTACCACTATGTGATTGCTCTCCCTGTGAATCGTCTGGTTGCTGAGTTGTGTGAGGGGGAGAGGACTGCTTGGAAGAGGTGGCAGATGCTGAACAGATCTGCTAGTAGAAGGACTCACATTTCCAATATTTTAGGGGATCTTTCTTTAGCTGTGTGATGGGAAGGAGCTCTGCGATATCAACAAGGGGAAATCTTCACCTTTCTGGGAGAACTGCTTTTTTCTACTTTGAAGCTGTTACCAGAGCTGGAGGAATCTGGTAGTAAGAGTAGTTACACTCTGGAATAAATTTCTTGCCTGTTTGAACTTGGGCTCCTACATTGTGCATACAGCAAGCGTCAAGCTTCAAAACTCTTACTGTGTATCCATTCTTTTATTGCTTAAAAATTGAGGCTGAATGTTTCTTTTATTAAGCAAGTTAGAGCTGGCTAGAGATATAGCTAGGTGCAGTTTATAAGATGTCCAACAGTCTCTTTATCCCTTCAAATCTAAAGACTTTGGCTTGCCTATCTTGCCTAGTGTAACAAAACAGACCATGCAAAGGGTTGTAGTTGCCTTCTATAAATATGATGGGGTAAATGGTAGGGAGGAAAAAGAAATACTTAAATCAAAGGACAATGTTACTGTACGAGCAGATGGGTATAATCTGACCACAGGTGAACTGCAATGGAAAGCAAGAGGGGAATGACAATAGCGTTGCCTCTGTTAGGGAGAAGAGCCTGTGGCAGCTGCCAGCTCCTCATGTATAACTGTTCTTGTGATAAACGCTGCGCCTGTGAGTCCACAGATGCCTGGAACAAACTCAGGAGTGTATGTCATCCTCCTACTAATTCCTTGTAGCTCTTTGAGTAAGTCCTTGTAGCTCTTTGAGTAAGTCCTGTGGTTATGTATACAAATACTTCTACTGGTTTTCTCTAGAACTTGTACATTTTGTTTCATACGTGAGTTTCTTCTGCTAATATTTGTTAACTGGGCTGTACCAAAGTAAACTCCTGAGCAGAGTAGGCAAATATTTTAAAATTAAAGGTTTTTCTTTGTTTGTTCAAGTAAGATCTCTTGTCGAAACGGAAACTGGATGGGAAGTTCTTCACCAGTGGGATGAAGAATGCTATTGTTCCTGTGTGTTTGTGTGAGAGAGAGTGCCAGTTGCAGGGCAAGAGGAAACAGCTTCAAGTTGTGCCAGGGGAGGTTTAGTTTGGATATTGGGAAAAATTTCTCCACTGAAAGGGTTGTCAAGCATTGGAACAGGCTGCCCAGGGAAGTGGTTGAGTTCCCATCCCTGGAGGTATTTAAAAGACGTGTAGATGTGGTGCTCAGGGACATGGTTTAGTGGTGGACTTGGCAGTGATATGTTTACAGTTGGACTCGATGATCTTAAAGGTCTTTTCCAACCTAAATGATTCTATGATTCTGTAACTGAGTTCTCACATTGGCTGTTTGGCATTGGGAGCCAAAAAGGACTGTCGTGGTTTAGCCCCAGCCAGCAGCTAAGCACCACACAGCCGCTCACTCACTCCCCTTCCCCCAGTGGGATGGGGGAGAGAATGGGGAAAAAACTCATAAGTTGAGATAAAAACAGTTTAATAGGACAGCAAGAGAGAAGGAAACAACAATGATAACAGCAATAATAATACCGACAAAGGAATGTACAAGAACAAGTGATGCCCAATACAGCAATTGCTCACCACCCAGTGATCAGCCTGAGTGGCGATTCCCACCCCCCGGCCAACTCCAGTTTATGTACTGGGCATGACGTCGTATGGTAGGGAATATCCCTTTGGCCAGCCTGGGTCAGCTGTCCCGGCTGTGTCCCCTCCCAGCTCCCCGTGCACCCCCAGCCTGCTCGCTGCAACCCAGCACAAGAAGCTGGACTGTCCTTGACTGCTCAGCAACAACCCAAAACATCAGCACGTTATCAACACTTTCTCATCCCAAATCCAAAACACAGCCTCACGGTAGCTTCTGTGAAGAAAACCAGCTCTATCCTGGCTGAAACCAGGACACTGTTGACATCACTGGTGATATTCTATTGGTCTTATCTGCTTCACCATGCCAGTTCCTGTGGATCCTGGAGTACTGATGAGACTGTGTAGGCAAAAGCTGGTGCTTTCAATTTATAAACTCTTAAATTCAAACTCTTAAAATGAAACAATTTTTTTTTGAAATACTACATCTTTGTGAAATTAAAAATATTTCCCACACAATTCTATATTTAAGTTCTACTGCATTTAAACAAATCTTTAGGAGTGTAGTCCTAAGATGCTGTCATTTCTGGTAATGCAGATGCCTTTCATATAATGTGGATTATCTGAGAGATAGTGGGGTTGGTGTTCCTTTTCTCATCCTCAAATTAAAAAGTAACTATATCAAGCTACTCAAAAAGAGAGGTTATTACTGTGGGAATAATAGATAGACTGGAGAGCCCAGGTTAGAGAACTCTATAGGTCAAGCTCAGTAGTTAATTCTAATACTGAAATGCCTGAAAAGGAGAAACCTTTTATTAGGTCTGGAGAGTGCTCTGTTATACATGAACAAAGATGATATGAACATTTATTCCTTGCAAGATTATGCAATGTATGCATTAATGGAATTACATACTATTGACTTCCTTCAAGCAGGAAAATCCTAACATCAGTGCCAAACTCTTCAAAATGGAGAAGAACCTTTTCTCAGCATTATAGCAATTTCTCATATTTACTCCATCTGTTGTGCCCATATGCCAAGTAAAGAAATACTGTGTGGAAGAAGTGAAATATCTATTTCCAGTAAAAATATTTGGATTCTGCAGAACTTTATATACACATAACAAAATGTTCCTCCATCTAAATGTTTAAAACAAATGTTTAAACAAATTGTCATCTGTTAAAGTGCCCTGAAAGCCCTGGGCACTGGGTGTTGACAAACTGGAAATTCATTTCTGTAGCAAGTATACTAATGGGAATTCTTTTATGGTTATAGGAGGCGTTCCAGCATATCCCTGATGGTCAGCAATCTCGTTTGCCATGTTGGATCATTAAAAGAAAGACACATGCTTGTGCACGATGGCATGTTGATTTCTGACAAGCTCATCTGCTCATTCTCCTTGTACATATAATAGCAAGAGGATATTTTCTCTGCTTCCCCTCTGCTTCAGTTCCTCAGGGTCTTTCTGAAGAAGTCACTTACCTTAAAACTGGGAGAAATTCCAAGTTAAATGAAGAATTTTTCTACTTTCATGTCTGCATTACAAGTGGGGTCAGTTATCTCTCTTCTCTGTCAGTCTTAGCTTCTGTTTTGCAATTCTTGTGTATGTGGAATGCACTAGCCTGACTTCCAGGAGATCTTTCACATCCGTTTAGATTCAGAAAGTCATATAGTCCATGACCCATCTGAGGCTCAATTCACTTGCCCGCATACAATGTCTATATGTATGTGGTATATGGTTGGCTTGACAATACCTGAATCTCAGCCAGTGTGCAGCCTGTGCAAGAGGCTGGGATGAGGTCTTCCCTCACTGAGCTATCAGTGAGCCCTCAAAAATTACTTCTTTTCCTTATTTTCGTTATTGCTCATCCATCAGATCACTGAATTGGCAAACCCCATGTGTACATGCAAGTAGATGAGTAAACTCCTTGGGGCTATGTGCTGGTTTTGACTGGGATAGAGTTAATTTTTGACATAGTAGCTAGTATGGGGCTAAGTTTTGGATTTGTGATGGAAACAGCATTGATAATACAGGGATGTTTTCATTATTGCTGAGCAGTGCTTACGCAGAGTCAAGGTATTCTCTGCCTCTCACCCCACCCCACCAGTGAGTAGGCTGGGGGTGCACAAGAAGTTGGGAGGGGGCACGGTTGGGACAGCTGACCCCAACTGACCAAAGGGATATTCCATACCATATGATGTCATGATCAGTATAGAAAATTGAGGGAAGAAGAAGGAAAGGGGCGGGGGGGACATTTGGAGTGATGACGTTTGTCTTCCCAAGTAACTGTTACACATGACGGAGCCCTGCTTTTCTGGAGATGGCTGAACACCTGCCTGCCCATGGGGAGTGGGGAATGGATTCCTTGCTTTGCATTGCTTGCCTGTGCGGCTTTTACTTTACCTGTTAACCTGTCCTTATCTCAAGCCAGGAGTTTTCTCACTTTTGCCCTTCTGATTCTCTCCCCCATCCCACTGCAGGGGAGTGAGTGAGCAGCTGCGTGGGGTTTAGTTGCCGGCTGGGGTTACACCACGGCAGGCTATTAGACCTGGAAGTACTTATGGGATTCAAACTAGGCATGTGTAAGTGCTTTACTTATTTGTGGCCTTCTAAATAGTGGAATAAATATTTCCAAGAGCTGTACATAGGAAGCAGTGTTTAATAACAGCTTTGTCAAACTTATAAACTTCTGTGCTGGGGTAAAATTACCATGTGGTCTTCACTAACAAATTATAGTTTACCCATGTATAGGCCTTTCTTTATGTGAAAATATTTAATGACAGATACAGCTGAGACATCACATTTTGCATGAAAAGATATTTTTCTTTCAAAATATCAGTTTAGACAGTACAGCTAAGTCCCAGGTCCTTTTCTAATGAAAAAAAATCCAACAAAAAACCAAACCAAACCAACCAAACAAAAAACCACCACCCACAAAAAACCCCCAAACAAACTCACAAACAAACCCCAAACCTAAAACGCTGAACTTTTGGTCAATATAGGGATTACTATCAATCAGTAACAGAGGAATAAATAATTCTGGAAATTAAAGAAATATTTCCAAATGCTTCCACCTTTTACAGATACAATAACTGTAACCCAGAACAGGAGGAGCTGATCTCATATAGTCATATGTTAACTGTTAGTATAAACCTTTATTTTTTTAATTTTTTTTTTTCCCAGATTTAATTTTAAAACAACAGCTAGGACAAAATTATTCAAACTTTTCTGAGGAAAGAGCAGTCACTATCATATTCCTAGTGAATCAAATCACACGGTGCTCAGCAACAGTATTTCGGTGGTGAAGAAAACAGCTACAAATTCATCAGACTTCAGTGAGGTCCAGACAAGGCTTCTGAAACAAGTATTGAAATTGAGGAACACAAAAGAAACAATTAATTTTAGGAATGACTTCACCTTCAACCACCTTTTACTTCTTACCATATTTACGTAGCAATTTAAAAAAAAAAAACCCTAACAACCTGTATGATACAACTGAAAATCAAAAAGATTAGAAACAGCAGGTTAGAAATACATTGTCTGCTTGGAAGCACTGTTTTTTGTGTTTTGTGAAGAATTTTGTTCATAAATTACTGAAATCTGCCTTTGACAAGTTACTTGAAACTAAAGGAATGAATTTGCTTTACTACAACATTTCTAAAACAAAGGAAAACATCCCAATGCAGCTAAAAGTACAACATTTTAATGCCATCTTTTTTAATTTCTCATTCTGCCTTAGGCTTAATGTTACAGGCCAGTAGTCGTAGCAAAAAAAAAGTGGGATGGGTAAGAGAAAGTGTAATTAGTGATTTAGATCTCTGAAGGAGCTGCAAAGTTGTTTGATGACATTCCTAGATAAAGCTAGGAACAACCTTCTAGTGAGCAATTTTCCATGCAACAGAGAGAGGCCTTTCCTCTTCTCCCAGCGGTGGTCATGACCTAGCTGATTGTGAGAGAAATACCTTTATGATCTAAAACCATGAAATTCTGTTTAAAAATATGTTCAGTCAAGAGACTTTGGTACCATGAGAAGCACTTTTACACATTGCCTGAAACTGGTATTTGATGAGATGGACATCATCTCTGTCTCCTCTTTACTGTGCTCAAGGTAGTGAATGAATAGGTCAGCTTCAACTCTATTAAAAGTTCACCCTTTTGTGAATATTCAGTGAATTATGTACTTTTCCATGAAATTCATTTCTCAAACTCTTTAAGATCGCTGAAGTTCAGTCCTGCACGGAAGCCAAAGGCAGTATCTTCTGTTTGTGCTTTGTCCAAGTGTTCATTTCATTCAGCAAACAGATGCAGCTCATTAATTTAAAGTGCAAACATTTCTGAGCAGTTCAGCAATTTTCATTCAGCTCTAAAGAGTATATATGCAGTGCTAATATGCATGGTAAGGTTCTCTTTGTAATATCTTTCTCATTTGAAAGCTCATTTAACACACAGTGGCATCCAAATCAATGTATGCAAAGTCATGTTGGCTGAAAGACAGTAGTTTACCATTCCATGTCTACTCATATTTTGTGCCCATTAAATAAAATTAGGGAGAAACAATAGGTTGTTTATCACTGAGTGTATTCTTTCATATTAACAGATAACCTAGAATTTGGAGAGGAAAAGGGTATGCTAATAGCTATTCAGAAAAAGCAGAGTTTCAAGTGTTCCCAGAGCTAAAGCTGAAGAAATACTGCAGCTGTAGTTCCCATTATTAGAAAATGTGTCTGTTCAGTAAGGAAAGGGTAAATTTCAGGTTTGAAGGGATTCTTGCCTTTCTGAATGATGTTATTTTGCTAGTTTTCTAACTGATTTTTCTTCAAGTTAGGGGAGGATGCAAATCTATAATCAAATATTTCCTAAATATTTGGAATAAGAATGAATCTTTCCATGCTATGAGTAAATGTGTAAGGCTCAGTCTTTAATGAATTAATTAATGAATCCAAGAAGTGAAAGTTATCTAGAGTCACTTACCACGCCACTCTGAAAGTGCATATAGTTGCTGAGGGAGCTGACATGAAGGGGCTTAAGGGGTGGAAGAGAATTGAGCCAGATCCAGTATAGCCAGTGGCCTCTAGAGTTGGCTTCAGGAGCCCTGGGTCAGGTACTTGGATTTCCTCAAGTAGCAAATAGCTGTTGAGAGTGAGCTGAGAGGGAAAGGTTTAAGGGAACAGCCATGAATTCTGCCCTGGAGGCACCTCTCAGCGCTGACGGGGGGACCGAAGCATCTGTCCTGTTAGCCACATCGGAAGTTAGGCACGTGAAGATTTTCTCTTGATACATACCAAGATGATAGTAATTTCCTTCCCCTACTAAGAAGACTAGTTTTGAAAGCACTCATCCAAAATATAGGTTACAATGTTTGATTCCTGCTCAAACCGAAGGGTTTGATTGGGCTGCAAGAAGGAGCAGGAGGGGGAGAATTATTGTCCAGCCCAGGGTACGGGGCTCCTGCCCAGAAGCTGTGTGTGGGAAAGTGGAATCCTACTCCTGCTCCCAAAGAGATTTACCCATTTGAATGCTTATTGCCGACAGAAACGGGTTTTTAAAAGAGACCCGACTGCAGTACTTGCAGTTAAATGTCAGATCACTGTGTTGTGCTCCCACCCTGGTGCAGAGGTTTAAAAGTGGCATGAGTTAAAGAAAGAGCAACAGAACTCCTGGGTAGTCTTTAAGCTGGTGCTTTGGCTGGGAAGCCGAGTGACTTCAAGCCAAGAGGGCTGAAATTCCTTCCTAATTCCTAGATGTTTCCCCCAGTGCCTGGGCCACGACAGACGCTGCTGCAGACTTGCAGATGGCCGGCTGCACTTTGGAGGAGATGGTGAGTTGGCAGACCTCGCTGCACTCGGGGCAGGATTTCTGCAGAAGACACCCTAGCCCAGGAACCCTGCCTGGCTGAGAAATAAGCCTTGTGCTGAGTTTCTCCACCTTGCTGGTGTCAGTGCTCCCAGCACATCTTCTGCCACGACCGCCCTGCATCCTGCAGCCGGTCGAGTCCCTCGTGCTGAGCCCGCCACCTTCATACCCCCTCCCAGACAGCCAGCATTGGAACTGACAGCACATGCAGTCAAGGGGGGAAGTTTCTGCCCCACTTCTGGGGCAGAGTGGGGAGCTCCGAGAGTGTGGTACCCCCCCAGGGGCAGCTGAGATGTTTGGAGGTGGCTGGGCCAGGCACAGACCCCGTCGCAGGGCCAGTAAGGCCATTTTGTGCCAAAAACAACTTCTTGATATGCCCACGGATGGACGGTGAATATCAGGGCTTGAATTCAGATCAACTTCACATTTGCTTTTCAGAAGTAGTATGACTGCTGCCTAAATGCTTCAGTACCTTCACCAGGGAAGGTGCAGCAGCGTTGAGGCTGAGCTGCTCGCTGCGTCAGAAGCAGGGAAAGGGAGATTCCAGGATCACGGGTTTCAGCTGAAGCATTCGATTAATTGTGTTGTGGGTTTGGACAGTTCTAAATTACACATAAAAGACAAAAACCTCTGCCCTGAGGTTTATAATTGTCCTTCTACAAAATTCCTCCTGACTGTGATTCCATCCTGAAGGACTATTAAATTGTTATGTTTCCTTTGGTTCACAACCTGGTATGCTTTTTCATTCCTGATAAATCAAACAAAGCTTTCAGAGAAAAAAGATACAAAAGAAAAGGAGGGAGGAGGGAACAAACAAGGCAGATAAACGCATTACAATCAAACAAATAAAATGCATATGTGTATACGAATGGGAGATACTAAAAAACGGCACCGAGAAGGCCCAAAGTCTTACTCGCTGCTTCAGCCAAAACTTTTGTTAAATAACATAGTGCAAAAAACTAGCTGAGAAATTACATAGATAAATACTTTAAAATTTAATTATGAGACACAATCTACATGAAATGAAAAGCAGTTGGGTTTAGCAGTTGGAGGAGGTTGTTATTTGCTCCCCTCCTTTTTTTTTCTTCTTTTTTTGGCAAAAGGAGAGATGTATGACAATGAAACACATCATTTCTGTGATGGAAACTGCAAAGAGTGTTGTACTTGTGTCAAATTTCTCACTCAGCTGTTTCATTCCCTCATCCAGCTTCCAAATTTTCTCCAAACCGGATATGGATTCTTCACTGAACTTACCTTTTCTAAAATCTGTGAGACAAACTGCTCAACTTTTCCATACCCTTCATTATTTTCTAGACCGTTACCACATCCTTCCTCAGATATCTCTTTTTCAGTTCCTAATCTACTTAGTGGTCTTTTGTAAGGTGTCCTTCCATATCATCCTCATTGGCTCCTTCCCTGAGCCTTTCCTAGTTGTATAATATCCTGAAAAGCGTGATGTCATGGCATGATGCAGTGTTTTATGTTTTTTAGATTATGCTTACTGTTTTCTGATATGTTTTCTTCTTTTATTTTAGTAATTCCAGATCATATTTGGCTTTTGACTGTGGCTGAGCTTTGAGTTATGTTTTCATAAATACATTCAAAATAACTATAAGGTCTTTGAGAAGTATTAAGAAATTCAGACACACCTTCCTGTATCTGTGCTTTGGAATTTTTCCCCCCCTGCATACGTAGTTTTTCACTTACAGGATAATGGCTTTCGTCTTCAGGCAATTTAATTGCCTGGTAACTCCTAGTGAAAACTTTTTATTGCTCTATTCAGCCAGTTTTAGATTTGATGATCCTAAGTACACCTGTGTCGGCTGTGAACTCGGCAACATTTGTGAACTCATTATTTATTCTGTTTTCCACATAACTTCTGAAAATGTGGAGCAGCAAAAAACACCTGCGGGCAGATTCTTCCCACCTCATTGTATTTATTTATTTCTGCCTAGCTTTCTGTCTTTTAACCAATTATTAATCTCCAAGAAGACTCTTTCTCTCAGTGCATGATAATTTCTTTTCTTCACCTTAGCAAGGGATGTTGCTGAGAGGCTTTGGAGAATCAGGCATACTACATTCCAATGATCATCCTTATTTGCATTCTTAATAATGATTTTTGGTTATCTTGCTCTGGTTCTACATTTACAATTTTAGTATTTTTCCCTCTGGCTGGATCTTGATTTAGTTACTTAAACGGTTTTCTTACTTTAAATATTTTTATTTTCTCCTTTTCTGTTATTTATCTATATTTATCTTTTTTCATTCTTATCTAAAATCCTAACTTGCTGTTTAAAATGTCTCCATCATGCCTGCAAATATTTTCGGCCATTTATTTTATTTTCTTAATGAGTCCTCCTGTTTAACTGTTCACCTCAACGAAGTTAAATTAGAAGGAGATCTGGGGGAAGAGGAGAAGGATTTTTCCATTCTACATGGACGCTGAATATACGCTGTACTTGTTACATTTTTCTGTAGCTGCATTTTGATTTTTGTCCTATTAATTACTCAGGAAATGCCATAGTTACTTGTTATGGATTTTCTGTCTAGATTTTGGCAGTCACGTAGTCATATCTTGTTTTGCTTGAAATTTAATATGTTTTCTATTTATTTCCTCCCCAAAACATGCTTTAAATTATATAAACTTGTTGAAAGCATGAAAATAGTAAAAAAGATTTTCTCCATGGAGTACTTTGAGACTTCTGTGTTACACAGTCCACACGTACTATAAACTATTAATGTTATCATCCAAGTCAAATGCATTGTGAATGTGTCAGAGAACATCTTTAAAAAATACACCCTTAATATTTCTTCTCTATTTCAATGGGCAGCATAAAATACCTTAAATGATATATTTAAGGCATGTCAATTTTATCTCTAAATATAAAAAGTTTTCTCTGTGCTTTGAAGATATGCCTAATAATATCCTGATGCAGAGGAAAAAGGGAAATATAGTAAGATACAAGAAATATAAAGTATTTTCAATGACTGGAAAGTTGAAGAAATCCCACTGAAAGCAGGAACAGGCACGTTTCTACGCTCTAAAAAGGGGCATAAGTGTGAGGCATAAGTGTGCAGGGGTAAAACCAGAAATGTGAAGATTCAAGCAGACAAAATTATCAAGAGACAAAAAAGACAATTTAGATTAATAGAAGGTTTGGCTAAAACTAAACATTTTACTACAATTCTTATTATCATTAATATTTATAAGAACATGGGACACAAAAGGAGAAAAGTCAATAGTGAATATTTAGATAAATTAAAATAACATGGTTTAAGAGTATAAAGTTTACTTAGAGAACAAGATGAAACAATTTCTGAATCATTTTGTTTTTCTTGAGGAACTCATGGAGGGCTAGGGAGTCCTTGAGAACTGGCAAAAGGCAAAGAAATTACATTTAACATAGAAGGAAAAGTAGTTTTGAGTGGGACCTATTTGCTGAGAAAATAGTAAATTGATAAAAATGCAAATCATTGCTTGTGAATAAAATGTCTCCTCAAACAAATTTAATATCCTTCCTTGATAGAGCAGGTAGTCTAATGGACAAAGGAAAACAGTATTTATGGTACAACTTGTCTTATGTAGACTTTTGATCAGCTCTATATTGGACTGTCATGAACAAATTATTAGGAAGTATGGCTGACTGTGAGGTGGATACAAAACTGTATGGAGATCTATAGCCAAAAAAATGTTCCTGGTAGCTGGCTTTTAAGTGACATATCAGTGAGGTGAAACCAGCCTTCCCTGGGGCTAGTGCCCTTCTAAATTTTCATTTGTGACCTGTACGTGGCACTGGAAGAGCCAGCCAGCTGGCAGAGGTTAAAGAAAACATGACTGTGATTCAAAATTACACTGCTAAATTACAGAAATAGTCTGAAATTAATACAATGGGTGATGACTTGGTAACTTCATGGTCACCCTAACAAGAATTGCTTTCTAGCTTCTCATCCTTCACTCACTTCTGCCTGTTTTAAGAATCCAATATGAAAACAGTCATTCTCTTCTGTATCCAAAAATTGCTCATTACACTTTGATTAATTTCTCCTCTGTGTGAAATTCATCTGACCATATGTAGACATAAACATTGCAGACATTTTTGTCTAAACTTCTAATCAATAGTCAGGAGCGATAAATAGACTGTGATTTTTCTCATCTTAAAGTAAATGTCCAAATTAGGCTAGATTAAATCCTTTCTACAAGTGCCTGTTTTCATCCACTTGAATACTAAGGATTACTGTGTTGGAAGTAGCATCTACATTGGAGGTATATTAAAAATAGGCAAGAGGAATCCTTCTCTCTGGCTGAATCTGTGCTAGAAAGCAAAGCACTGCCAGCGAATGTTTTTGTGTCAGTGAATTGCTGGAAAACTCCTTGGCATGGGGACTGATGTTCTCTGAAATAATTTCCAGGTACAGTTCAGAAGTGAAAACATTCCAGAGGCATTTTTTACTAAGCTGTGTGCACGCAGACACCATGTTTTAGACACTTAGAGTCCATCAGATTAGACATGGCAAGATCCATACCAGTTAATCTCACTGCCTGAGAAAGTCACTAACTCATTTGCCTGGGACAGTTGTTAAATTGTCAATTTACTAGTACAGAAGTGTTCATTTGTCCTTTCTACTTTAGAGCTTCCATTAGTACCAGCTCTCGTGCCGTGGATATTTACACTAGCTGTCCACACAAATACTTTTGTCCACTTGTTACTGTTTTGGGTATCTATAGACAACCACTGTTGTCCTTACCAGGAGTGTGGTTGCTATTTCCCTCTACCCTAAATCCTACATGAATATATAGCCGTGACTTCCAGGTAACACCTAAATCATCTTCCTACTGTATTTTAGTTCTGAACAAGTGAAATCTTTGTGGAACCTATATCTAATAAATCTCTGTTATTCTAATCAGGTAATAATTTTGATGGTATAAAGGTTTCCAGATTTTGCTAGCATTCTGCTTTAGGATGAAGCCTTGTAAGGTATTCAGCAACTTGGCAAGTGACCTTTCTTTTTTTCATGGTTCCCGTATCACCTTAATCAATAGCCCTCAATGACTGTAATTTCTTCAAGAGTTTCAGATGATTGTATCTAAAGAGTCTCTTTCCTTTCTTTTCGGGTGTCACACCATCTCTATGCAGCAGTGTCTTTGCAGCATAGAGAAGGAAGCCAAAGTGCTACCAGAATAGGTACGCACATAGGCAGGGTATATTTTCTCTTCCCTCTGCTGACTGCTTTTATTTTATCCTTCTATCCCTGAAAGCATGTGTATACATCATATTATCCAAAAGAGGTCAGTCATTGTCTAGCTTTTTCATACATATGAGATCTGAGGAGAATATAATCTGAGCCTCTAGATGTAGTGATTTCTGATCTGCTCACTTTTAGTCCCAGAGGAATCATCAGTGCATATGTGGGTTAGTAATGTAGTAGAGTAGTCTGTGATTCAGATGAGCCCTGGCAGATTGAATGGCATTGAATCC
>NW_010512813.1:0-218 GCF_000687285.1 Phaethon lepturus
AGTTGCCTGAAGAGAAGTGCAATCAGATGATTACTGCTGAAGGAAAAATAGAAGTAGTCACTAATTTATCTAGTGGAACTTTCAAGCATACCTCCTGGCCAGTGCCCAAGGGCAAAGGATGGTTTTGGTTGTGTGGGACATATGCCAGGAAAAGCCTCCCTTCTAATTGGATGGGTCTATGTACATTAGGGGCAGTTGTACCCAAGGACACAATTTTC
>NW_010512813.1:759-4207 GCF_000687285.1 Phaethon lepturus
GCTTTGTAAGGTGGTTCTTACCATGGTTAGGAGTCAGTGAATTAGAAAAATCAATAGTAAACATCTCTGCTGTATTGGAAAGTATTGAGAACCGAACTATTGACGCAATTCAAGCTTGGCAAGCTGAAGTTGATAGTTTATCACAGCTAACGTTACAAAATAGAATGGCATTGGATTTATTATTGGCCTCACAGGGAGGTGTTTGTATCATCATAAACACTAGTTGTTGCATGTATGTGGATCAAAGCGGTAGGATATCTACTGATTTGGAAGAAATTTGGAAACAGACTAAGGTATTACATGGAGTGACTTTAGATGACACCTCTTGGGGATTTGAAGAAGTTTGGAACAAATTAACTTCTTGGTTACCAAATTTTAAATGGATAAGAGAACTGTGTGTGCTCATATTAATTGGTAGCCTATTCATTTTGTGTACTTGTATAATTCAGTGTTCAATGTGGTATTGTCAAAAGAATATGGATGATTATGCTACCTGGAGGGAAAATAAGATCAAGCGTGAAGTCGCAACAGGGAAGTATTTTAATCAACAGACAGATGATAATGGTATGTTATGAGGGATTGCGAAAGAATTCGCAAGGATGGTAGAAAAGGGGGGATTGAAACAAAGGTCTGAGACAAGGAAGAAGGTTTTAACATGTAAAATCATCAAATGTGAGTTTTGTAAATTTCCTTTTGTATGCGAGGATTGTGTAAGATAAACTACTGTGGACAACTTCTTTTATCTTAACCAAGCAAGTTTGAATTTCTTAAATTTGGATTTCTTTGAATCAGGTAGCTGGGGAAGGAGGGCATTTTCATTAATGAGAAAAATATAGACACAAGTTCAGGTTTCTAGAGACATTTTGAACTTAGTTCAGTAGAAATTTATCAGATGGTAGCGTGGAGACTTTCTACTATCATTTCTCCTGGACAACTATAACAAAGTTTACAAGGGTGCTGCTTTCTCTTTGCAGTACCTTCTCAGAATTGAAATATCTCTCTCAAACTGAGAGGTTCAAACCACATCTTTAATTTCCTTTTAAAACTAGTGTCTATCCGTGTTCACCATCCAGTACCCCTTGAGCTTCCTCAGTGCTTTAATGAATTCACTGTAACATTTTCTGTTACTTTAAAATTACTCCTGTTGACAGGCACTTCATGCTAGACCACAGTGAAGCTGACTGCATGGAAAAAACAGCTTGAAAGAAATCTTCAAATCTGGTTTTGGCACTAATATGCCGTTCCTTCCAAACAGCTGATATTTGAATCAAACTGTCATCTTTTAATTTGTTGTCTTTCCCAATACTGATTTATGTAGTAAATCATAAATGCTTATGTCTCAGTCCACTGTTTTGTCCTTGATAGTGCCTGGTATGTTTTAATAAAAAACTTACACAGTGCAAGTTCAGCTGCCTTATTTTGGTGGGGAGGAACAGAGCAACAAAATAAAGGCTTTAAATATGTTTTGGTCATCAGCCCTTGTAAATGATTATAGCATTTGTGTGAACAATTACATTTAGCATCTCATCTGTATGTGCTGCTAATGTGGCAGCCTGTCCCCCAGAGACGGACACCGAAGGCTCACCTGGGGTCTCTGCAGAGTGTTTTGGTTGAGAATGGCACAGTGCAAACGTAGTACTCCTCATCTTTTATGTTAACTGAGAAATTCAGTGAACTATCTTCCTGCTAACCTTGTAAACCTTAAATTCCCCCCCAGCCATTTTTATTTTGCATTACAACAGTTTTGTAAGTACCACTTGAACTGTGTAGCACACCAAAAAATAATATTGGACAAATTACAGCTTTCTGAAAGCATTCTCCTCTGAGAAGATTCCAGGAGTCTAAATGCTGACTTCTGGAGCGTGGGTAGTCAGTTTGGTGTCTTCTCTGCATCTTTCCTGTACTGACAGATAAACACCTCAAGGCTTATGAAGTGGCATACTAAAATGGCACACACAGTACCTGAAATAAATTTGGATTTTAGATTATTCTAGGCTATTTAGACTATTCTAGAAGCTAATGACCTAATAGTTCAGTTGGAGGAGGCCAAGGCTGTTAGGACATTGAAATTACAAACTAAATACTACCAGGTAGAAAGCCTTCCAGCCAATGCTTTTTACTTACATTTTGGGGAAGGGCTAAATGTGTTTAATGAAGTGACACATTTATGTACTTTCTGGAAGGTTATTGATTACATGATTAGTTTAACTTCTAAAGATTTCTTTAACCTAATGACTGTGTGATTGTGTTTAACAGCCTACTCTCATAGGCCTTAGGCTATACTTGCCTCAAGGCTAACATTTCAGCTATGTGTAAATAGTTAATCACAAGAAACGAATGCGTGTAGAACCAAGAGGCCTCATTAAATTAAAACAAAGAGTTAAGGAGTTAAGGACTGAGAAATTAATGAGTATAGAGAAGATGTATCAACCTTGAGAATAGAAACATCCTAGCAGGAGTGCCCAAACAAGGATGATAAGAAAGAATCGCTTGGCTGTACAACAGAAGGGGCAAACATCCAAGGAGAAGAAACTATCCTCAGGAGACCCGTGACCATAAAAGGGAAAAAGGAGTAGGGGGCTAACTCCCCAAACGACCACCCGAGACCCCCACGCATGCGTAGTGTAGTTTTGCAACGCCAGCATTATGTAAATGTAGTAGATAGGCAGGGAGGCGGTGATTTCCTGGAAAATGTGTGAATATTCATGTCTTTAAGGTATATAAAGGATGAACTTTTGTTTCAGGGCATGCGCGTTAGGTGGAGCAATCCCCCGTGCGTCCAGCGTTGCAATAAAGAATGCCTGCCTTCCAAAACTTCAAACTAAGTGTTAGAGGGTTTTCTTGCCAACTTTTTTAGTACCACCAGAAACAGTCATTTTGAAATCTGGCTTTTTCTTTTAAACTTTTAGAAGCCTTTGAGATCTTCTGTCCTAAGAATCTCAAGTTCCTTTCATAGGAACAGATTTGTTTTAATTATACCATCAGAAGTGATGTTTCCTGTGAAGCTGGAGGAAGTCTGTTAGCTTAAATTCCAGGGCACTGAGGTGATGAAGGGGAAGATGTGATCAGAGATATTCATCCAAACCAGGTTTATGCACACCTATGCTGTTGCTTTCAATAACTCACTGAAGTTTCCTTCTATTTCGTTTTCTGTTACCAAGAGAAGCAGAGTGTGACTCAATATCTGTTATAATACTTATGAAACTCAGCTAGGCCTTGAAACGCATGCCCATATAGGTGTCTTTTTAAAAAAGAGATCACAGAACATCCATAAGGAAATTAATAAGCAGATAATCCGCATAGCTATATGCATGTTTTAACTAAGCAAGGCTTAAGCTGTCAGACTCTCCTGCATGGCAGCCATGAAATCTGGTGGACAATTCAGCTGAGTTCTGCAAGCAGCTAAGTCCTCAGAAAATCCATCCCCTACTGGATATGGCGGGGAACA
>NW_010512814.1:0-4920 GCF_000687285.1 Phaethon lepturus
GGCTGGAAACGTGGTGGGTTTGTGGGGCAGAAGTTGGCGTTGTGTTGATAGCGATGGACTCCCTCGTATTGCTCGCGTTGGTTTTGCTTTAATAACGCGATTGAGGAAGTGAGAGGAGCTCCGTAACCGTGCTGGCGGCGGTGAAGATGGCTTTCCAGGCATCCCTGTTGGAGCTGGAAGTCAGGTCAGGCGATGTCTGGCAGAGCCCTGCAGATGCAGCGCTGCCTGCTTGAACCTTGGTTCCGGCAGGCCGTGTCGTGATCTCCTCCGAGCTCGAGCTGTTCGTCATGCCTTGTTTTTTTGCAATGCTTTCCGTGTTTTGAAACTGTTTAACACTGAATTGTGTTACGTGCGAGTCCTTTTCCTCTTCCTTCCCCCTTCTTTAAGGGGGAGTCGGATGGCTTTTTAGCACACCAGTATGGCAGAATCCTTTTCTAGTGTTCATTTGGGCGATTTCAGAGCTTGGGGTCAGTATTTAATTACTGTGGGGCAGATGGTCCCATATCTGCTTGTGTGTACCCTTCCAGTGAAGGGTTCAGTAATAGCAAATAGGCAAGAACCTGGGAACACAACACTTGTTTCCTACAAAAAAAAAAACAACTCCATGAACAACCAGCGAAACAAAAAGCCTCCATGCTCTGAGAAGGTTCATTGAACTGTATATAAAATAAACTTCACCCCGTTTATGCACAAACTTGTTGCCATGACTTCTACCGGTACATGATGAATGCGTACTTTTATTTTCACATAGTGTTCTGGGTTGACTTTTTCATATATCTAGAATGACAGGTTGTGGTGAACAGTGAAGTTGTATTAATTTATTGAATATCTTCTTAGAAAGACATGTTGTCATGCTAAACCATAAGTTTAGGTTGTGTGGTCTAAATACTTTGTTGGGACACATAAAATTTTTTGATTTGGTATCCGTTCTTTTTGGCAAGAACACATAAAACGTTCTGAAATTAAAGTTTAGTTTTCTGGACTCCTAAAAATAAAACTATGCTTGTGCTTACAGACACTGATACGTGATTTACTTTATGGTAAGGACACACAGATCTAGAGATTATCGTGTTTCCTTAAGGTGCTTCAGGGAGCAGGCAATGTCTGTAGGCTAGCTCAGAAAGTGTTAATGTTTATGTAACCTTTCTTCTATCTATTTTAAAGAGAAAGTGTCAACGCAATATTTGGTCCCCTATACATATTTATGAAGAGAGCAATTGCCCTTAGGCCAGTTACATAAGAAATGTTGAAATTTATGGGGATTTTTCCAAACATGCTTTGGAAGTTACATGTTGGCTCCAGAACGCAGCAGTGAAAACCAAGTGTTTCATTTTTACAGTTCATGGAGGTACAAACACTGAATAATGTTATATAGTTAAAAAAATAAAAAGGAGTTTTTCAGATTAGTGGAATATGAGGTAATGGAGTTTAGTAAAAAACTGGTATATTAATGTGATCAGTTACAGACAAGGTGTTATGGTACTGAGGTTTTTTTGTATTCATCATCATGCTATATAAGCTTGGCATGCAGTCTCAACATATAATATTTTAAGAATTTAAAAGAATGTTAAACTCTGCTTTTGTTTTTCCGTGGAAAAAATAAAGAAAACTAAGAACCTCATCAATATTACCTACTTTTGTGAGAAAATACCAGTGGATGGTAAATCATCATGAAATGTTTGACAAGGCTTTTGCTTTACAAATGGAATGTAGTTATTTAAAAAGGCCAAAGCTTTCACTTCAGCATCACTTTGAGAAACCAGGATTGTTCCACTGCAAAGTGTTGCTGTAAAACCGTAAGAGTAAGCAAATCTCAGGATAGTTGTTGTATGGTTTAGTTCAGTCGTGATTTTAGTTTCTTTTTAAACTTAAATTTGTAGAGTTGGTTGAAATACTGTCTTGTAAATCCTATGGCTTTCCATTCCTCCTTTAGCCCTTAGGTAGGTTTCTCACCGTTACATTTGCATATAAATGTAGTTGCGAATGTCAACCCTAAGGCTCAAAACTTGGAAAGCAGTGAATATTAAAACCACCTTTGACTTTAAAATTTCTTGTATTCATTTGGGAACCCAAACTGTGATGTAATACTTGAGCTAAGCAATGACGAAAGGTTCCATTTTGCAAAATCAGCCTATTTTTCCCCTTCTTAGGGAAGGATTCTTTTCTTTCCTCTGGCTTAGCTATAGTCATGTAGCAAACAAGGTGAATAAATGAACAGATGAGTTTTTATTGACAGAAGTGTGTTTGAATGACTGGTTTCCTGACGTTCCTAGGCTGACATGCCTTTTGAGAAAGCTCCGTGAAGATGCAAATACTCAGGAATTTTAATAATCTTCACTATTTTCCCTTTTAAATTATTTAACAGTCTTTGTTACCTACAGAAGTATTATAAGGTAACTAGAATTAAAAAATCATTTTAATATGAAAGTGATCTAAGAAAAACAACTTGAAGAAAGTCAGTCAGTTGTGTAAATTAAATTTTTGATTGAAGCTAATAAAGGAGTTTAAGTATTGCTTAACATAATACTTAAGAGTTCTTGGAAACAAGGTGAAGTGATAAGGGTGTGCCTGGGCTGAAAAAAAAATGCACTTTCTGGTTTTCTGGTACTTTGCAGTGCCTTTGCAGAAAAAGTAATAAACAGCCTTTGTCCTTTTACCAAAATGTTTGAGTTTTATTCCATTCTTTGGTTTGTTTTGATTTATGCCTGGGGAGAATAAGAAAAAAGGAACTTGGGCTTGTGAATACTGACAGGATCACCCTTATTTGTCTTGCCTGTATGTGATTTCTTCTGGCATGTTTGAGGCTGTTCAAGTTGCTTTTTCTTAAGCTTTTGTGCCAAAACAGTCTTGTGAGACTTGTGGATCAAATGTTGTTTTTAGCACAGGACCGAGAAGAAAAATGTGCTCTTGATCATTGTGTAAGTTGTGTGGCATTGCATACACTTCTATTCCGTCTTACAAATTTGAAGTGATACGTGTTACTTGCATTGTTCCGATGAAGGCTACCTACAGATGTGTGAAGTAATAATCTAACCATGAAATTTCAAGGTGTGGTAGAGATTGTCATGAAAGAGCAAGAGATTTACTTAAGCTATTTTGTTTAGTTTATTTCTGCCTGCAGTGGCAGGTGGTGTGACTGTGCCTTTTAAATGCCCTGCTGCAGTGCTGTTACTTCAGTCTGCCCAAAAGACAGGAATCCAAGTTCATCGGTATTAAAAATCTCACCATGGCTAGCACGCAAGTGAAGACCTTGAAACCAGATCAAACTAATAAAAATAGTTTTTTACCCTCCTGTGACTGGGCTTACTTGAGAGTTGCTACAGTACTGTGAGAAGTGCGGCATTGCTTAAATAATTACAGGGAGAGGTACCCAAACAAAGCTATGATATAGGTACGTACAGTGTCTGTTTCTGTGAATTGAAGAGATTTAGTTCCTGGTTTGACAAACGGCTCCCTCCTCCTTCACCCCTTACCCTCCCATTTGTTTGTTTTCTTTAAACTTTCATGTGCTTCCTAAAAGAGATGCAGGTTGTTGAAATAATGTTTTGGAATTGAAGAATGGTATTTGCATTGCACTGTGGTTTGCAATTTTTAGACTGTTGATGCAAAAAGTAGGAAGATGTATCTAACAATTTTAAACTTCAGGCTTGTTTGGACCTGTTGTATTCTTTAGGGAAACAGTTGCAACTTGCTGTTGAGTAAAAGCAATGATGAATCTTAGCTGTTCTGGGAACCAGTCTGTGTCTGCTTGGTAGCTCTCTAAGGCACGAACAGTAAAAAGCGGTAAGCTAACGCTGCTATCTAAGGTATCTGATCACTTATCAGCTGTGAGAGAAAAATGCATAGGATAACGCGCTGAAGGTGCTGATAAGAGAGAACAGGGAGTTGTGCAAATGTGTATTTACAACCTGAAAAACGTTTTTTTACCTTTGAGTGTTGAGTGAAAAGAGATTCCCCCCCCTTCCACTCCATACACTGGAAAGTGATTTCTGTAGTAAGCAGGGAGTATGTAGGCAGAACATACATATATATGCTCCTGTATGCAAGTACGTATTTTTGGTTTTTCACGTATCAGTCTTCAGAAACGCTGCTTTTTAGAACTGTGAAGGCTGTCTGTCATCTACCCACACACTGTAGCTGTAACTACCTTCCACTCCTGTGTTGGGCAGAAAGTAAAAAGGCCAAACAAAAAAATACTTGGGTGGCAACTAGAATTTGACCTTGGTGACACTTTGCAGGCTTGACAACCTAAACTAATCTTGCTAACTAGCCAGTGTACTACAACTGTGTGAGCGTTGTCAGGCTCCGTTGTGAGACGCATAGGATGTGAAATTCCTTTGAGGTGATACTGCCTTTCATAACAGCCACATTTAAAATCCATGCCAACCGTCTTTAATAAAGTTATAGCGTAACATTTTTTCCTATGAGTTATCAGATTAGAAAGTGATATCAGGGGGAAGGGGCAAGGTAAAAGATGGTCTGGTATGCTTAAAGTATTGCATGTAAGGTATAAAATTTCTGAGTGTGATACACTGAATTTCCAATTTTTGTTTTCTTGGACTTTCTCACTATAACCTCATCTCTGTTGGCCCATTAAAAGGTATGTGTTAACCATCCTTTTCATACAGGGGTAAAGTGGTTAAGCACTAAAGAGGCAGAAGGCACAAACCTCTGCGGTACCATTTTCTGTATTATTTGTACAGGCACAATGATAAATACTGCAAGTGTGGAATTCATTGCTTCTATAACTACATGTATGCAAATTCCAATAGAACATGATCATTAATTACAGTAAATTGAGTGGACTATATGAGTTTTTTCAGGGACAAGGACCTGGGAAGGAACCCTGAAAACATTGGCTACAAAACTGCTGTTTGAACAGGAAATCTGGTTGATTCATTGGTGTCTTTGAGGGGGGGG
>NW_010512814.1:4934-46839 GCF_000687285.1 Phaethon lepturus
GTGGTGGGGGGGGGGGGGGGTGGCGGGTGTCAGTTTGTTTTTAAGAGTTGAAAATTGTAAAATTCAGATTACAGCAGAAGAGCCCTTTCTGTGCTGTTTGTGAAGCACGTGAATGTTGTATCAGTCCTGTCAGCTGTCAGAAGAGAAGCTGATTATTCCATGCTTGTCTGCAAGCCGTGGCCCTATTAGTTGTGTGGGTACTGAAGAAGAAGGCCTCTTAACTGGACAGCATGGTGGGAGGAATTATTCTTCTGCATCTCAAGTCACTTTACTTCCCAGCCATGCCTCAAAATGCTTCCTTTTTGCAAACACGTAATAACCTACGAGCTGCGGATTGTGCTGGCTGCAAGAGGTTGTCACCATACAATGCTGCTGGTGACAGTTGCTGCCTTATAAAATGTGCTCAGAGATTTGCTGCACAAAAAACACAAGAGGTGCAGATGCTTTTTGGGTATAACTGCTTGGACGTGCTTAGTTTATTTCTTGCTGTGGAGGAGAGTAATGCCTGTTTTGTAGGTCTTTTAAAATATAGCGTAATTAAAACTAGAGCTGATTATTCTGTGCCTTCAGTTTAAATGCACAAACCTTTGTAAATGTAAACTCATCAGGAAGCAGATAAAAATGCTTGTCTTCGATTTCTCTTCTAGCCAGGCTCGGTGAGGCATGATCGGTACCGGAGCTGGTACATTAGGGGTGTGCTGAAACTCTCATTTCGTCTTTCCGGGCTTTGCTTTTTTGCCATCTTTATAATCTACCTCAAGTTAAATATGTAGGAGGGACAGAGATAACTACACAGGCAGAAGAACATAAACCGACAACAAGGCAGTTACGCTGGAAACTAGAAGAACGATGGACCGTGCTGTGGTTCTGGAATAACCTTGACGCATAATTGTTGGAGTTGGTTAGAGGTATTCAAAGGTGTATCAGTTTTTGGAGGAAATTGCTTGTTTCCTGTGGGACCCACAGCTGAGCTTACTGGCCAGATGTCCTGTTTTTAACTGGCTTGGTTAGCAAACCTGTGCAAATTGTTGGTACAATTTTATATGCCGAAGAAAAGGTACCAGTTAAAGCAGTGGCTCAGTTGTTTTTGTTTCCTGGATAGTAATGGCTTGCATAGGACCTCTGCCTATATATAAGACTGTTGTTTCTCAAACTGTATTTTCACCCCATTGAAGGAAGATAGGTGAAAAAAGCGTTCATCAACTTACCATGCAGTATAGTAGATCCTACTTAACTATCGCTAGTTCATGGCTGAGTTAGGCAGAAGCTGAGACATGTGGACAAAGCCTAAAGATCTTCAAGCCTAAACTATTTCATTGCATGTCTTTATTACGCAGTGAATTTTGGAGTGACGTAAATGGTGTGAAATTTGGTAGAACTGGGTACAAAGGCCTGTGCCAAGGAGCCTAATACAGTTAATGTTGCTAAACTCTGAGATCTCATCACCTGAGGGGTGATACAGAAAGAGTGGAGCCTGCATGTTTTGATCCATTGTTGGGTGACATTCCTTCACATTCATTGGGAATGATGCAGTTACGGAACATGCTAATACCAGAGATGAATTGTAGGGCCAAGTATCTGCCCATGTCATTGTGCAATACTTTGCTACATCCTCCTTTACCTGGTACTCACAGCTCTCATCCCTCCATTTTAAAGAGATTGCTGATGTTCTATTAATGCCCCTGTTGCAGCCTTTCAGTACTTAAAGGGGTCTTCTAAGAAAGATGGGGACAGACTTTTTAGCAGGGCATGTTGCAATAGGACAAGGGGTAATGGTTTTAAACTAAAGGAGGGTAGATTCAGACTAGGTCTAAGGAAGAAATTTTTCACAGTGAGGGTGTTGAAACCCTGGCACAGATTGCCCAGAGATGGTAGATGCCCCATCCCTGGAAACATTCAGGATCAGGTTGGTCAGGGCTCTGAGCAACCTGATCTAGTTGAAGATGTCCCTGCTCATTACAGGGGAGTTGGACTAGATGACCTTTAAAGGTCCTTTCCAACCCAAACTATTCAATAATTCAAAGAGATGCTAAGGTGATGAAGCTCTGAGAAGAAGCCTCTTGAGAGAGGATACTTAAGACTTTGGTACATTCAGCCTTGCATCACTAAGCTTGGAGTTGTATGATTTTTAAATACACTGGAAGAACAAAAAATGCTCAGGGGACAAAGAAACTTCAGAAATTAGATTTACATTTATGTGTTCACAGATAAATCTGCATGCTGGAAATTGAAAGGCTGCTTGCCTCCAGGAGGGTGAACTTTGGGACTTCTCTTTGAAATGAAGCCAAGGTGAACAGGGAACCTCAACTGTATCGAGATAGAGCTTGTAAAATTAAAGGAAAGGATTGCATGATACTATCCTGGGGAAGGAGGAAGCTGATAAGTATACAATAATTGTGGATAACTAGATCAATTTTAACTCTCTTTTTGAAATTTTCCAGGCATATTGTAGTGCTTGAGGATTTTGCCCTTTTGTACTGAAGGTGTTATATTTTTAGTGTGTTGGGAGTTTGGTTGGTTTTTTTCGTTGTGGCACGCATTGATATTGGGGATAATGTCTTGTAATAGGTGCTTTTCACCCAAGTGCAGAACAGTTCGCATGGTTTAGCATTGCTGTGAAACACCACACTGAGTAATCCTCATGACGCTCTGCAACCTTATTATCTTGGTTTTGATGCTTTATTTCCTTCCCCTTATTTTCTCCCAATTACACAAGCAAATGTGACAGACAGTTTCTGCTTCAAGACACAACACTGTTGAGGAGGAAGCATCATTGCATGGCTGCCCAGACCACGTGCATGCATTGACCACCAGCAGCAGGGACCTTGCAGTGCCGTGCTGTAGCACCCTTTACTAGAGTGAGTCTTCCCCTGTATCATCTGCCTGCAGGTGCAAGCCAATTTGTTAGGAAGCTTAGATGGTCTTGCCTGTACTTAACCTAAAGAAAAGTATCTCTTACTCGGTGATCACACACATATCCAAAGCTTGGGAGAGTTCACAGTCAGTGTAATTATCAACTGCATACAACATGACTGAAAGGTATAGTTGAATTTTCTGATGAACTGGGCAGAGCAGTGAGCCTGTGGAAAGGAAAATATTTAATGAGTGTTCTGTCTATGCGCTTCTTGCTTAAACAGAATGCTGAGTTAGCCTGTAACTGAGCTAGTGTACTGGAAATACTTGATTTCCACTGTATCTTTATTTTTGAGCAATTAATACTGTGTTTCTAAGTTTTCACAAGTTACTTGAGGAGCGCTGCTTTCCGTCTGGTATGTAAATTGGCTGGGCTCTTGTCCCTTTCCTCAGTTTTCTCTCAAGTGTCAGTAAGTAGTTGTTGTAAGACTTGAGGTACAGGGTGGGTGTGCCTGCAGAAGTGTTCATGTGCCTTCTCATGTGCCATGGGAACTGATGGCAGAGGGACATTTTCACCAGGTCACATAGTCTGGTGAAGCTGTGGTGCTTGGAAGTTAATTGTCTTGTGATTATAGAGAAGTGGTATGGGGCCTCTCATCTGTTCTCTTTCTCAGTTTTCTGAAATTTTTACTCTCATTGGCTATTGTAGGATTGTCTGCAGCCTAAGAGAATTGGATTTTATTGTTGAGATGGTCCTGTAATCCTGTATTTCTAAATGAGACTAAGAAAGCCAGTGCTTAAAACTTACAATCACATGTACTCTGTGTGGTGTGTGTTATTTGGTATTGCGCTTACTTTGCCTAGTTATGTAGGTATAAATAGGTGGAGCAAACTTTTATGTTAATTGATAATATTGTAAACTAAGCCAGAACAGAATACAACTAAATTATTCTCCCAAGTTTAACAGAGATGGACGTGTGGGGTTTTTCCCCTTTATCCACAGAGGAAAATAGTGTTAGTGGGTATTTACTTGGCTCTAAAAAATTTGTGGCCAAGAACTTCCCACTTTGATACATGGGAGTCTTGGATGGCAATAAATTTTAGCTCTCTTTTGATACCTTTTTTCTTGTTGACTCCAATTCCTTTATTGGGACACTTGGCTCCTGTTACCTTTAATTAAGATGATGCAGATGTAAGCCCAGAGATAGATATTTTACCTTGTCTTTCTGCTTTCTTTATCTTTTTGGGGTTTGGGGACCGGTGTTTTTGGTTGGTTGGTTTTTGTTTTCTTTTTTTTTCTGCAAGTATAGACTTCAAACATTTTGGTATGGGAATTAGAACTTTTTGGTATATTACCTGTCTGGCAGTATTTTCTTATCACCATGAGCAGGGCCATCTGCACAGAACTGCTGTTGATTCTCTGGGAGAGGAAAGCACATCAAGGAACAGCTTAATTCCTCCTGTCTCATCTCTTCTCATTGTTTTTTATTTGAAAGGGCCTTCTGATGCTATTTACTTTGCATTGCTGCCTAAAAGAAGGATCACTTCCCTGCGTTTGGTGCCAGTTACAACATTAGCTGAAGAACAGACCATTCCAGATTGTATCTTAAAAGGCTGGTCCACTTCTGCTGCCCCTTTTGTTCCTTCAAAAAGAAACTTTTACATTACTGTCCCTCCTAAGGGTGTGTTAGTTCCTGGTCAGCTCTATCCTACCTGCCTGCTGGCCTGCCCGGGTGTTTTTACAGGGTGGCTAAACCAGCCTAATGAGAGGGCCAGTGAACGGGATGATCCTGTTCCCCACCCGCTGAGCTGCATTCTCCTGCTGCTTCTCCCATGCTGGCACTGGCACCGTCCCGAGCGCAGCCTGGAAGCGGGAGGGGATTATGGACTGAGCTCACTGAACTGGGTCACAGTGGGCACGTCAGGCAAGTATCGGCGCCAGCGGCCGGCACAGCGTAGGAATGCACGGCCAGAGGGATGGGGAAGCCTCTGGCTGTGACAGATGCTGGTTCCATCTACTAACCCGCACGGTAAAGGCTGCACCCCGTGTGCTTTGCACCAGTGCCATGCAGGTGTGGCCGACTAAGACCGCGTGGAAGAGCTGCTCTGAACTGGGAAGCAAAACCTGACCGGATTAACGCTGGACAATGAAATTGGTGACTGCACAGTCTGAGTATGGTTTCTGACGGCAGCAGCCGTAGGGTAGCCAGACAAGCCCTCCTTTGCACAGAGGTCAGACGGGGCAACCTGGAATATGTTTTTAAAACGTTCTAAATTCCTAAGTGCCCAAGCTTCTCTGCGAGAGTGAGTAGCTGTGAATAAAGGCTGAAGAGCTGGGGAAGCAGACAATTATTTGTCTCTAAATAGCAGCTCATAAAACCATAATGTATATGAACATTTACTAAGGCGCTTGGTATGAGATTTGTGTATGTGACACAACTGTGCTCTGTTTGTAATGCCACGGCACCTTAAAAAGCTGTCTTCAGTCACGCAAAAGCAGTATTTTCATCACTGGCTTACATTTTTTGGCTTAAATGATGTGTTTATAGATTGTATTGCTGCGAGAGTTCATTATGTATTTAGCTAACATCAACTTAATAATTAGAGGAGAAAACCCAGAAATTTTCCCCCACAAAAAATTAATCTGCCGTCTTCTGTGGAGGATAAGCTTGAGATTGTATGTTTCTCCTTTGCTCTGGTAGTGAAAGGTTAGTAAGATACCTGTGGATTTTACAGTGATTCTTCATACCTCATGGGAAGTAATGAAATGTGGTGAAATCCATTCCACACTTTTCACTCTGTTATTTCTTGGGAAAGCTAAGTCATAACCTGTTTGGGGCTTTGCAGTCCATCCTTACTTCCGCTTTCGGTGATTAGATTTGACCCTTTTTCTAGCAAGTGTTTGGTGAATGATCTATACTCTTATCACCATATTAAATGATTTTTCAAGTATACTGAAAACCAACATTTTCTTACGTCAGCATTGTTTCATATATCTAATAGGTGCAGCTGTGCTGCAAATGTCATGCATTTGTGTATTTTTGTATGTGGCCATTCAGTGTAGATATCTTCCAGAGTCAAAATCTGCATAGAAATGCTGCGTAGAGGCACACTGTTACTGCTCATTAAGATCATAGGTCGTATGCTATAAAACAGGGACGTTCTGAAAAGGTGAAATAAAGGGAAGCTGCTCATTGTGATGAAAAAGTGGATGGAATAACTGAGATCCGATAAGCATTGTCACTAGACTCTTCGTCCCCAAGCTGAAGGACAAACACCCACTTCAGGCATGCTTCAGAACCTATTGCTACAGCAGAAAAGCAGGAAATTAAAAACATTTTATTTATGAAATAGCAGCAACTACAGTCTTTAGCATCACCAAAATCAAATGTTTGTTCTGCTCATATGTTTTATTATTCAGCCCAGGCTCCTGGTTTAACAATTTCTGAGCGTGTGATGACTGAGCTTTTATGTTCATTTCTGAGTCAAATGTACGTCATGTACATCTTCTAACATTTAGCAAGACTAACTTTTGATTTAATTTAATTGCTGAGCCCACAACATATTTAATGAAAAGTCCACATGAAGGGGAAAATGAAGTACTAAAGAACAATAGAAGCATTAAGACTCAAACTCTGGTGTTAAGTACTGGTATGGTATGTTATGATCTTTGTTTATATGGGTATGTACTTAGGCATTGATCCTTTAATTACCTGTATGTGCAAGCTCCTTTTTGATACCATAAATGACAGTAAGGGTAGCACTTTGCTTGAAAATCTGTGCATTTCTCTGCATTATTCCACCGTCTTTCTGGCTTTTTCCTTTCCATCCCAGATGTAGTTATTACTTGAACTGTTTACAACTGTGAGTACTCTGCTCTTCATATTGTAAGATGATTTTTGAAAAGGCTTTAGCAGATACACATGTGTTCAGACCAAATGGGTTTCAGCAAGCTCCAGCTCAAGCATCATTAATAGGAAATGGCTGACATCCAGCTGCCTTGGAAGTTTTACAGCCATACATATTCCCCCAGCTTATACATTCAATACCACTACATCTTGGCATGGACTTCACATTGGTATTATAAACCACTCTGTCTATGAGTGCACTTCTGTCTGAAGCATTTGCTTGAGTCCTTGCTTGGGCAAATAAGATAATACCTAGTTCTTCGCATTCTGTAGGTTGATAATCACTTAAGCGTAAAAATACGTGTGTTAAGGAACTTGAGGCATGGGACCCTCTCAGGTTTTCACTTTTTCTTGTTTTGACTGTCCCCAAGTTTTACAAGAATGATACTTTATATTTAGTCTGAGTTAACTTCTATCCTGGTTGTGTACATCCTCTTGTACTTGTCATATGAGATAACTGACATGACATTTAGGGAATAATTTTTTTTTTACCACTCCGTATTGACAAAGGACCAGCTGCGAAGTCCTCTAGGTCAGTACTTTTTTCCCCTTTAGTTACAGTGTTACCAGTGCATATGTCAAAGAACAGAGATTTGGAAGTGTTCAATGCGAGGACCACAGAACACAGAGATTTGGTCCATCTGACACTGCGCTTGCGTTTTGTGAACTGTATCACAGAGTCACAGAATCACTAAGCTTGGACAGGACCTTCAAGATCATCAAGTCCAACCATTAATCCAGCGCCACCATGTCCTGAAGCACCACATCCACACGTTTTTTGAACACTTCCAGAGATGGTGACTCCACCATCTCCCTGGGCAGCCTGTGCCAATGCTTGACCACCCTCTCGGTGAAGAAATTTTTCCTAATATTCATTCTAAACCTCCCCTGGCCTAACATGAGGCCATTTCCTCTCGTCCTATCAGTAGATAGTTGGGAGAAGAGACCAACACCATCGTTGCCACAACCCGCTTTCAGTAGTTGTAGAGAGCGATAAGGTCTCCTCTCAGCCTCCTCTTCTCCAGACTGAACAACCCCAGTTCCCTCAGCCACTCCCCTTAAGACTTGTGCTCCAAACCCCTCACCAGCTTCTTTGCCCTTCTCTGGACACGCTCCAGCACCTCCATGTCCTTCTTGTAGTGAGGGGCCCAAAACTGAACACAGGATTCAAGGTGCGGCCTCACCAGTGCCGAGTACAGGGGCACAATCACAGTGTGCAGTGTGTATAGTACCTGTGCACTTCAGCCACCTCACATGGAACTATATCAGATGAAATTTAAAAGTGAAAAGTAATGGTATGGTAAAATGAGTTCTGAGCAAGGAACCATGAAAAATTGTCTCTTGAATGTGAGAATTTTTACAGCTCTTAAAGAAGGCAAGTCACAGCATTTTGATATTATGCTTTTGCTTACAAAGGAATAGCCAACAACTTGATTTTTTTTTTTTTTTCATGATGATGTTGTAATTGCTATTCCTGTTTAGGCAATAACTGGATCAGAGAGCAGAAAAAAAACCGTGTCTGGCCATTGCTCAGCCTCTTGTATAACGTTTCGGTGATGTTGATAACTTGCATTTCTTGTCTCGTCTCCTGGCACAGTGACAAGCATGCATGTCTGGTGTTACCCAGACTGTACAAGTGGATGTTGGATAGATAATACGAAACTGAAGACAGAGCTGAATTGTTTATATACATACAGGAAGCAGGGAGGGTTTTGTCTGTGCCTGTCTGGTGTTTGCCTCTCACCCACCTATTCTAACCGTTCAAAGCACTATAAAAAGCAGCAAAGATAATTTAGTCTTTGTTTGGCTACTTTCAGACTTAAATAATTCAGTGAACTTCTTCTAGCAATCTGTAAAGTTGTTAGTAAGTCTTTGTTTTGTATCTGCACTAATTTATGGGTTTCCAGGAGAACAGAATCATCAAACCTTCAGTAATGCTTCCAGCTTTTTCAGTGTGCCTTCTCTTCTGAACATCTGCTGCCAATGTAGACCGAGAGTACTTTATTCATTCAAATTTGCATTCCAAAACCCAAATGTGAATAGAAGAAAAAAAAATCTGACATCAGAATTCCTACTCATGCAAGAGAATTTGTTTAAAAACAAAAAAAGAACCCAACCCCCCTCCAAAAACCCAAACAGAATTACAGAACGCTATAAAAGCATGTAATATCTCTCTGTTCTGCTTAACAGCAACAAAAATCTGCCTGTTTACCTGACTATTAAGCCACATCAATCCATTGACAAAAGTGTAATTTAGAATGAACAAGACAGTACTGGTGAGCACATTGATGTAAAGGACTTCCGTTTTGTTTTTGTGTACTGCTTGTAACTTGGAACAACATTTTTCTATTTGTACACAGATGCCAGCTTTTCAGTGCCAGGAATGTTCCTTTCATACAGTGTAAGTTCTAGCAACTCTTTTTCCTGGCAAGGGCTTTGTTACATGCTTGAGAGTTAAAATAAATCTTTCTACTCCGTTTCTGCCTTATCTTCTCTCCTGCATGCTTTAATTCCTTGACCTTCAGCTGTGCTAAACTAATTTTCAGGAGCGTGGTTTGACCTAATTGCTTAGCAGAGTATGATCATGGAGGAATCCCATATATTGTCTGCTAACCCTGTGGTCATAACTTCTTTAAAGTCATGTGCTCCTTTGAAAGAAGACAACCACATTGATGAGAGGGAGGGCTGTGTGCTGGTGCTGTCTGTGCAGGATTTAGCAGCTGCAAGATCTCTGCTTGCTTTTTCTTTCATTGTCTGAAATACCATTGTCAGTGCCACCTTTTCTTCTTGAAAACCCTTATCCTTCATGCTGCATGGCACTTAAGAAAGAGACAGAAGCTCTTGAATCCATGCCTGATTGAACCATGAATCTGTACTTTCATTTTCCATCCATATGAAAAATACCCGGGCGTGTGTGCCAGCATCTTGGTCTTTAGAAGGCTTACATGCAGGCATAGCGTAAATTTGAAATGATCGGATGATTTGGAAACAGATAAATAAGAAGAGACCGTAAGACAAACTAAAGCAGGGGATGCGGTGGCAGCTATTAGCCCCCTTGTTTTGAAAACCTTCAAAGCGCAGCAGCGAGCAAACGTGGTGGGAAGAGAGCGGCACGACCGGCTCTTGTCTGTGTGCTCGCACCCAGGGAGCCCGTAGTGCCTTCCGTTACCTCCACCTTGCTGCAAGCCTTCAGCTTTCTTTTCGATACTGGTGGCACTTTCTATCTAGTTTATCAGGGCCACCTCTCAAAAACCTGAAGCTGTAAGGCTGCCGCAGAGAGAATCCTCCATCTGTTGAAACTTGCATTTCCTGCCGTCGTTCGTTACAGTGATGAATGCGGGGCTACGCTGTGAAAACTCGCTTAACACACTTCTGGTTTAAGCTGTGCATAATGGTAACATAAATGACAGTCAAGTGTAGAAGTGTTTTCTCTGGCTCCCTTGTGAGGCAGATGGAAATTATTTCCGTGTTCCTTGTGTGTGTCTATCTGTACTAAAACAAGTCCCAAATTAAGTGGGGGTGCGGGAGTTTTTTTAGCCTGTGAAATAGCAGTGTGAAAAAAGTAGAAGATCCACTTGCTAATAAGACAGACATTCATTGTAAAGTGTGAAGTTTTTTAGGATTATTGAAGTTAATGGTCTGCAAAGTATGGTGCAAGGAAGGACATCAGTGTTTCCTAGCTGCTGTTGAATTCGTTAGCTAAATAAATTAATTGTGAGATACTAACATTTACCTTTTCCTGGAGGACTGATTGTGCCTCTGTAGACGACTTCTCTGTCATTGTGCAACTGCTGAACTGAAAGCTCATCTGTTGTAGCACTTAGTAGTGACCTTCATGCTGTCGTTATGCCCTTGTTTTTTGAGGGGAGAAAGCAAGCTGAACTGGGAGACCTCTTCTGACTGTCACTTTCAGTTGAAAATTAGAATGCAAACTACATTAATTTTTTGTTGTTGTTTCTGTGTTCCATTATTAGTTATCCCTTTGTTTTCTCTTTTCCTA
Organism: Phaethon lepturus; assembly: GCF_000687285.1. Lineage (NCBI taxonomy): Eukaryota > Metazoa > Chordata > Aves > Phaethontiformes > Phaethontidae > Phaethon > Phaethon lepturus. Next base: position 15,696 of record NW_010512814.1, read on the forward strand.
GCCTCTTTTAAAAAAATTAGGGGAAAAAAGGTGACTGCCCTTTCAAAGGTCATGTGTGTACTGTATGCCATGTGTTGTCAAGAGTGTATTTTCAAATTAATATTATTGATTTTATGCAATTCTATTGGTCTGTAAGTTACACCGTAAAGTTCTACGGACCAAGGTCCTTCACTGTACAACCTTAAGTCCTCCTGTGGTAGGTCTTTTGGAGGTAATGAGTTGTAAAGTCAGATGAGAGTATATTGTGAGGGAATTTACTCGCTGCTTTCTTAAAAACAAGGGTGGAGGGGAAGTGGAAGAAGACTTCGGGTGCCTGTTCATGGGGACACACAGGATGTATGGTATTTGGGTTTCTGTGCTTGTTTTTTCTTCCATTTTTACCCCACACATAGATTGTATTGCAACTGGCATGTTTTGAGAGGTCCCGTGTTTAGTCAGCTACATAAAATGGCTTAATAATAAAGTTCTGTTCCCTCAATCCAATTCTCTTGCTCATTTTGGGGGATTATGAACTTTTAAAAGCCTTTTAAGCTGCCTCATTTGAACGCAGATTTCTTATATCTACTAAGTAATGTTATCTTTTATAATGTTTATGTGCTGGTGGTTTTTCATATGTTCTCAAGAATGACAAACTCTGCTGACATAGAGAAAAAGTTGTATATTACAGAAACAGTTTCTCAGCTGCAGCTAGAGCTGAAACTTTGGAAAAAGCAAGATAATGTAATGTGATGTGACATGATGCTTCTTGAACTGAGAATTGAATCCATCCTTTAGGGAGAGGGATGGGCTTTATGGATATGGTTAGTACCAGCCTGTTGGTTGTAAAATGTGCGTGTGTGTGTTTGGTGGCAGGTACCTGTATGGAGGTAGTAGATGATGCACATTTATCAGACGCACCATGTAGCGATATGCTGGAGTGAGAGCAGGTTTACTCTTAGTTTTACAGCAGGTGTATGTAATGACGGTGTCCTTGGGCAATGTGGAACAGCGCACTTACTCTAACAAAAGTGAAGCAGAGCTGCAAGTGTCAGGTGCTGCCTGGAGTGCTGCTGCTCACCTTCCCTTTTCAGTAGCTTCCCCATGTTTCAAGGTTGCACAGAGAAAGGCTGGTTAATCTTTGTAAAGCTCAGGCAAGGTTGTTAAGTACATGCTTGTTTATATGCGTAGCTTTGTTTAGATTGTTTTCTACCCTTTCTTCTCCCTTCTCTTTCTTCCTGGTTATATTAAGGTTCAGTTGTTTCTATATACCATCATAAGCAGCACATCGCTGCGTTCTGGTCTGTGTCTTGGGTGTTACCTTTGTTTACATTTGCTTTTTGTCCTTTGCACTTTGCCAGCTATTCAATCTCAACACGATACTTGCTTCCTGCTGCCTGTTGCCTTTTTTGCTTGACATTATCTCAGAGTGTCAAAATGCACCATGCTGTCATTAATCACTTAATGAACACCCATAGGGTGGGCTTTTTTAGGATGTTCATAGTCACGAAAGGTTGGCAACATCTTCAGCTTTAGTCTGAAAGCATCTCCTTCGTTTGTGATGTGCTTTTAGTGTATCTTTGTCCAGAACCCTGACTCTTATGATCTACCTCAGAAAGTTGTCTCGTGTGGCAGCAAGCTCACCTTGATAGATGGGGAATTCTCATCGGCTGATTTTTTTGGGGGTGGGGTAGTATGCAGTCATAACTGTTTTAACAGAAAGTTACTGGAATGCTGGTACTTCAGCTTAAAAAGCAGTCATAAAACAACAGTGAAGCAGGGATCATCAGTATCAGAAGACATCTTACAGTGTATTCTTGCATCCATCTTAATTAACATTGCTAATTATTAATATTTATCTTGTTTATGCATATGTAACTGTGATGGAAAGTTTCCTTTCGCTGTAGCCATTTAGAATTTTTATTCTGAAAATTGTGACTGTGTTTTTATATAGGGTAGGAAGATGTTGAGAAAAGAATTAGTGTAAATGTCTTAACATTTTTCATGTTTAAGGACTTTTGAGAGGCCTCTAAAGGTCAATTTACTGTCTCTTCCTTGACGTTTCCAGTAGCTGCACTGCTGCTGAGCTCTTTTTTTATGTTTTTAGGATGTGCTGTCTTTTGCATTTTAGGTTAGAAGAGGTTACTCTGAACCTGAATGAAGAACTGTTTCAGAGATGCGACTATAACGTGGCCTTTTTATCTGCTTGTAATGAAGCAACAGTTGAATTAATCACTTTTTTCTTTGGAGACACCAAAGCTGGTCCTGCATACAACCTCACTATTGTCCATACATACCTTTCTGCTGAAATTCCCAAGTGTCCAAACTGCACACCAACCCTGTTCTGGCATGAGAAGACCACATAGTAAAGGAGTATATTTATTATATTATACATTTCTACTGGATTTATAGGTTACAGGGACAACTGTGGGTTTTGACCATTCTGGTCACCTGAAGTGGCCTCCATAACCATTACAATCTGTTTTGTTTGTTTGCTGTGGAATTTGGGTGTAGTTTGTTAGCAGTGAAAGCTGTGGAAAATGTTTGGCGTTAACTTTGCACTTTTTAATGTAGGTAGTTTGGTTTTCCAACTGCTGGAAAGTTAGTGTAACAAAGCCTAATCTTTCAATTCTGTCCTCTCAACTTCATTAATTCAGGAAGGAAATGATCTACATGGAAAATTTTCTGACCTGTTCTGCTTTTTTTGTCTGTATTAGTTCAAAACAATGAGCTTAGATTTCATTTTAGGTAATCCATCTCTGTAAGTGCCCTATATAAAAATCAGATTTGATGTTTCCAGAACAGTATCCTTGATGTCGTGAACTAGCTATAATTTATTTCAGTTTTGTTTTTTAACCTGACAGTAATTAACTTTCTGTAGTTGGAAGAATCTGAGCACTGTGGAAAAGTACTGGAGCTTTTGACTGAACTCTGTGTAAATCCTAGTAAATATCCTCATAGTCAGGAAAAAAAAAAAGCAGCTCTCATGCCACCCCCAAAATATTTCCACTGACTTCTCTGCCTGATGTTGATGATTGATATGGCTGGCCAAGCAGAAGACTTGTGTGAGAGGTTTTGCAGTCATGAATGAAAATTGAGGGAGTAGAAAACAAGAACTCAGTAAGTATTTGCAAACAACCTCTTCTTGTTCAAAAAAATGTAGTTTAAAAGAAGCTGAAAACAATCTCTGATATTTTCATGTTCTAGTCTGCCTACTTTTCTAAGGTCTCTCCTGCTTCTTTTAGAGTACTCTCTTTCCAAGTCTAGTTGCAGGATACAGGCCAATGTTGTCTTGAACAATTTTGTCTCATTGCTTTTTCATGCTAGGACACGTGGTAGCACTTTCCTCCATGACTTGTGTGAACACTTTTTTTAAAATTATCTTTTAAAACTGGATCATTGAGCATTAATGGTTAGAAGTAAATTTTAATTTTGTGAGATCAGTTGAAGAAGAGGTGTGACAACAGGAACAAGTTATTGGGCGTGCAGGAGGGTAAGGAAGGTGTACACAGGCATTTTTGAACCAGCTTTGTTTTGAGACAGAGGAGGAACATGGTAGAGACCCTTTCTGCAGTGCCGTATGCTGCAGAACTGCCACTGTGTGCTAGCAATCCGGCCCAAGTAGTCTGTAAAGTTTATTATGTTAATGTGAAAATTAGTTAAACCAATTATGGGAAAGTACTATTTTGGGAAGACTATGAGTGGAGAAAAGTATAAATTGATAATAAATTGCATACACAAGTCTCCTGTTGTTCTTCTTCACAGTACTGCTTTTAAAACTAATTTTATGAACTCTCCTTATTTACTTAAGACGTTTGTTTAATGTGTGGCCTACATAGTCTCTAACTTTGGAGCAGAGCTTTAAAATTCAAAAAAGCTACTACCTTCCCTGCTTTCATTTTTAGGTTTCAGTGTTGGCTTTTTTTGTGCTACCCATGGTGGTGTTGACTGAAGGTTATTTCTTCTGCTAGTCGTGTGGCAGATGGGGAAAAGCGTTTCAGCATTACAGCACGAAAAATCACGTGAGGCCAGAAAAAGAGTGGCTGTTTCTTGGTGGCGGTCTGATTTCCACGTGGTTGTGGGTTTTCTGTAACGTCTTCAGAAGAGGACAGCGTCCCTTGTTCTCACTGTAATTCCAATACCCCCTGTACTTGCAGTCATGAAGAAGCTGTGTTTGTGCTTAGGTAGTGCTAGTGGTAGTGTCTGCAGCCTGCTCAGCAGAGATCACGTTATCTTTCATGTGGGTGCTGCTTCAAGCCATTCTGTCATCTAGTTTCATCTTATCATCACGTTCCCATCTCTGACAAACTGTCATCTTTCAGCAGCATGGTGTAGTGGTTGTGTGCAGGGTTGTTTACAGCTGCGCAGCAGCTTTCCTTTTTCCCGTGTAACCACTACTGCGTTACGTCTTCCAAAAGGATGTGGATTTTTGAGGAACCTTTGTCGGGAGGAGTGTCTTCACTGTGAAGACAGTTTATATCTGCATCCCTGACAAAGGGTGAGTCTGGCTGCTTGCAGCAATGCTTGTAACTTACCCTGTTCACTACCTAGTAGAAGCCTGAACCCCCATGCCTGTCAGGATTTCAGCTTGTTTACTCAAGCATTCTTTGAGACAAAGCTTGAAATAAACTTTCTCTGATGCTGCAGGGTTTTTTTTTTTTTATTTCCATGCTTTGAGAAGGCTTTCAAAAAGAGCAAAATCTTAAGTTGTACCTAGTGAGTACATTGAGAATGACAGTGAATTTAAGCCTGAGAGGTGTTACGAAAGAGCTAAGGCTCGCTGGTGTGTCTGTTGTTGTTGCCAAGATAACGAAAAGTCATTCAGAAGCTTTTCTGACTCTTTCGGTGTGATTGTACCGTTTCAGATGGGAAGGTGTTTGGGGATTCCCTATTCCATTTGACAGACTTCCATGTCAAGCCTACAAGTTGATGTTTGACTGCCAACCCCGCAGTAGTTGCTGTGCGCTATGGCAGCTGAGCTCTGCTCTTGTTCTCTGTTGCCACCAACACGCTATCACTTCAGTGACGTTTCTGCCAGCTAGACAGCCTTACGGTTACACTTGGGAGTAACACCTGTGCAAACTCATTAATCGCTAGAGAAATTTCACTGGTGTCACTGTGAAATAGGAAGGGAGCCGTCTTTATTTGGTGGTCTAGTGCTTTTCCCCCTCTGGCAATCCTTTTTTTTTTTTTTTGTTTGGCAGGTTTTTGGGCTTTTTTGGTGTGGGTTTTTTTGGTGTGTGGGTTTTTTTGTGTTTTGTTTTTTTCCTAGAACTCATTTGCCTTCTGGGACGCAATTGCTGGCATTCAGTGGTGAGGAAGCTGTGAGACCAAAGCAGCTCTTGCTGTGAGTACGAGATAAACACCTGACCTGTGAGGGAAGGGGTGCTTTGATAGGCGACTGTTGCTCTGCAGATGCAAACGCGGGTGCCACCACGCTTTCTGGACCGGCTACCAAGACGACAAGTGGCTTTCCTCGGATTTTTTTGTGACTGCTGAGGGCTGTGCCACACATGGTTGCTCACAGCTGGTCACAGTGGATGTACCCCACAGGTTGCCATAAGAAAACAGTCTTTCCTGCAGCGATGGGAAGGCTCGCACACCAGCACGCTTGCGTTCCAGACATGTTGTAAGGTGCTTCGCCTCCAAGCACGAGGCAGGTGAGAGCAGTGGAAGAAACCAGGATGTTTTGGGGACCCCGGCTTGCTCTCTTTGGGCAAATGAGGCTTGGGTTTTGGCCCCATACCCTCGAACTACATGGTGCTAGAGACGTTCCCCCTTTTCTGGGAGGTGCCTGGTGCCGAGGGCCGCGGTCTCACCGGGGCGGCAGTGCCTGCAGAGGGCTGCCTGCCGGACACTCGCCTCTCGCCGGCCAAACGTGCGGTCGTGTTCCTTGGCGCACGCTGGGCTCTCTCTGCGGTTGCCCCAGCAGGAGGGAGTGGTCCGGAGGTGGTACCGACCCCATCTGCGCGGAGGGGCCTGCCTCAGTCCTGCCCCTTCTGCCAGGGGTGACGCTGGCTCCACCGGCTCCTGACCAGCGCCGAAACGGGGCAGCGTTTTCTGGCACCCAGCGTTTCGGTACTTGGTGAAATTGACTGGGCAGCCAAAATAGTTTCAGAAGCACTGTGGTGGTGGAGGGGTAGCAGGACTCCGATTTGAATGGGAGAGTTTTGCACACTGAGCAACTGAGAAGCAGAAACACGACGTGGGCTTGAGGCAGGTTACCGAGACGCTATGGGCAGTGAAGGGAGCCATCCTACGAAACGCCGGGCCGTCCTCCGGCTTCACAGAGCTGTGTTCGAGTGCTGACCTCCTAAGGAGCAGCCTTCTCCAGCTGGGCATGAGACCTTTACAGCAATTGAAACAAGAAAATGCTGCTTGCCAGCTCTGCCTCTGGCAGCACAGGTTTTCTTACCAAGTACAGTAGGTCCTTATTAAAAGACATCTTTCCCCAGAATTAAAAAAGGACAATTAAAATTTGTTGTTCTTCGTCAAACTGTACTGCAAGGTCAGCTGTGGCAAACGCGCTACCACGCTGATCTCTTGCTGTCTTGTAGTTCCTTACTGATGTTTTTTTCCCTGTGTAAAGAGCCGAGAGAAACACCCTCCACTAGAGTGATTTTTCTTTGTCTGACACTTCAACGTGAAAAAGAAGAAGATTAAGCATGACGCTGGGGGAGAGCACGTTGTGCTGGCCTCCCTGAGACAATCTGTATTGAGCTGGAAAGCTGGTGGCTGGCAGTAGGAAACGCAGGCTGCTTACCCTCTCACTGGCACGGTGTGTGCGGAAAGCTGTCGAGAGGCACGAGGTCATCTGCTGTGACGGTTTTTGTTAGAGGTTCATGCTTCTGTGAAAGAAACAATAGCAGCCCCTGCTAAGAGAAGCCTTGCTCCAGGTAATGTTTTCAAGTAGGTGCAGTTCATGCAGATGAATGCTGCTTTATGATGGAAGAAGGAAGGAAGTGCATAAATGGAGTTTGTGTTCTTGAGGCCAAAATAAAATGCCTCTGTGAACTGTGTTTGTAACAAAAAATGCAGTAAAAATTAGTTACAGCTTTGCTTGTACTATTGGAGCTTGAGTCATTTCTGCTTGTTTCCCTGGGGAATACACCTATGTCAAGATGGCAATAGAGACAAGAAAATTTCAGGAATTAGCACTGTTTAATATTTGAAGTCTTTACTTGAAAATTCTGTATGTAGAAAACCAAAGATCAAAGTAGGCTGTGGCTTGTGAAGTGAAATACTTCAGGATTCTCTGTCATTTATTTCCATAGGTAAAAATATGAGTAACTAGAACAAATATATCTTCCATGAGGCAGGCTGTTACTTGTGGGGAACTTTTTTTTTATTTGAATACCATGTAATACAGAAACATCTGACCAAAGAGAGCTTCGATGCGGAGTTAAAATTAACCAAAAGCCCCTTATAGCCTTCCAGCATATCAAGAGTGCTCCTCCCTAAGCCTCTGAAATCTATTACATAAAGAGTTAATGCTTTTAGGAAGTTAATTTCTTAGTTATTTTTGAGGATGTCATGGCAGCAAAGGGTGTGCAGTAAAATACCTCTTGAAGGGTGGAGGGGGAAGTGATGTGTAGAGAAAGTTTATTGGAAATACTGAAATGCTGCTGGGCGACTGGTTCTGCTTTTTTCCAGAGCCCTGCCCATCTTCAGCTGGGATGCAGGCAGGTCCAGAGTAGAGTGAAGAAGAGGAACTGAATCTAGGGAGCACTCTGCTGGGGGTAGCAATGGGGAAGAAGTACAAATCCCCTACTTGCTCATTTGTAACTCTCTGGAGTAGAGCGCGGCTGAGGCATGGACTCACGTACTGCTCTCTGTAGGGGTACTACCCTCTCCTTTGCCAGCTCTAATTGGAGAATACTAGCTTTCTGGAAGAATATTCTTGTTAAAGCTCTGTTTACAAAGTAATTTCTGAATTCAAAAATCATTGCTTTATTTTGGACCTCTGTTGAGACGCACTTCATCCCTTAATGAAGTGTCCCAAAGTTATTCCACTTGTTTTATCTCTGGTATAGTATTGCATATCCATAATAAATAAAGCAAGAGGGTGGAGGGGGGCAAGGCCAGGTTATATATGACAATTTCCAATTCTGCAGTGCACAAGTCTACAGAAGAGCCCCTGGATTAAGACCATAATTTCTAAAACGTTTCCTTTAGTTTGTGTACTCCTATGCTCTCAGCACTTGTAACAGGGGAAGAAAGGATTTCAATTGCAGCTTGCAGTGACTGTTACGCTGATGTCCATGTGACTGCATTTTTATTCTGATGTCTAACTCTTAATCTGAGGAGAAAGACCTGCAGTGCTGAAAGCTGGAATTGATGTGTGTGAGTCTTTTGTATACTGGCTGAATTACTGTAGAAAGTGAAACTATTCCGATGCATCGTTAGTGATTATAAATACACAACTGTTTTGAATGACAAATCTCCTGGCATCCTGTTAGTCAAAACCAAACTAAGAAAAAGGCTTTCTGTTTTGGCACAGAAGCTGAATTTTAGGAAACAGCCCTTTTTAGTAATGCTGATACAGACTTACAACTCTCGTTTTCATTTTTTTCTTTTTCCTTTTTTTTTGTTGTATGTATTCTCACTGTTGATACTCACTGAGCGCATTGCTTGTATTAATGATAGTATACACATTGCTTACAACAGTCCCCGACTTTTCCTTCTATGTAATAGTTTTCATAGCTTTCATAAAGGTCATCGAAGTATGTGTATGGGTGTTGGACTGCTTCAAAATACTGACTGTTCAAGTAAGGAATAGAGGTGGTGTTAGGTCAAAGCCTACAGGAGAGGGTTCTGTGCACAACATCCACTTGCAGAAGTGCAGCTGGAGTAGAGAAGGCATTCTGTGCCCACAGAGGATCACCGAGAGACAGCTGCTGCTTCGGATGGATGGATGCCTGCGCACGTGTTGCCTTGCAGTGTACCCTCAGTCCCGCTGTGCGTAAGCAAGTTGCTTTGTGTGGCAAGTTTAAGATTAGGAGCTAAGTAGTAGATTAATCTTTCATCCCAAGTACAACTTAGAGTGAAAATAAGGCACCAGTTGCCACTCAAGGAACTGAGCCCTTCAGTGTGTTGTATTAATATTGGAAGTATGAACGTCTGAATTCCAGATCATGGGATTCAGGTAAGTTCTGGATGTTACAGAGTGCTATTGTCTCCAGACATCCTTTTGTTCAAATGACCTTAAATCTGGATCACTGCAACTTCCCTAAGCTTTCCTAAGGCACAGTAATTTTTCTACCTACATTGAGTAAAATACAGATTCAGAGCATTTGGAAAAACATGCATTTTTAACAATGAGCTGGTTTATATAAAGTAGAAGGCTAGAACCTGATGACATCTCTAGAAATCACTTAATCTATTTCGCTGATTCAAAAGAAGATCAAGTGAACTGCCTGTAAATAAAGAAAAAATGTTTATGGTATTATCTATGTAGCAGCACTAACACTGAAAAGTGAAGCTTTTAATGTTCTTTTCTTAACTAAATGCATATTACTGGCTTTTTCATGATGGGTCAAAGTAAGTGCTTACAGGCAGAAAGCATGTTAAAAACCATGCAAGGAAAATGAGGTGTTTTTTGAGAGGAAGTGGATACCATTAAGAATCTGGAACCCAAATGGATGGGATCTGGAAGGATGGTGGTTGGTATTACCATTTTATTTCAGACAATTATAAGAGAGTCAGTAGATGAATAAAATTACGATGTACCTATTTCTTGTACTGATTTGATAGAAGCTTTTTAATTTTCAGTGACCTTCTGTTATTTCTCATTTTTAGGTTCTGAAAAAGTTAGCCAGTCAGCCCTCCAAAGACTTGACGTTTTCCCCCTTCTCAAATTCCATCTGACCAGAAACCTCATTCTTGTTCCACAAGGAGCACTCATGCGAATAAAATGCATTCTTAACCTGAACCCTTGTGATTATTCAGCAGTCGTGCTCCAAATTTGCCATCTCTCTAGTGCTGTACAACTGCACTTTCAAATCCTACCAAAGGAAGAGAACACTCTGTTTTTAATGAAGGGAGCGAAGTGGCTGGTTTTGGCACCAGTGGTTTTCATCCATTACTTTCACGAGTACACTGTGATTGTTGTTGCAGCACAGAATCCTAAAATGAAATATTTCCATGTTAAACAAAACCAATACCAAAGTAAAAAAGAGCAGCAATCTTCAGTTCAGCATATTTCAACATAAAAATGTATAGATTGAGTTGCTCTGTTTTCTCTGGACAGAAGGAGATTGAAGAGTTATGTGTTAGAGAGTTACAGAGGCTTGGGGAGAAATGGTTAAAAAAAAAAAAAAAAAAAAAAAAAGCTTGTCACTGTCTTCTCCGTCCCCTTCCTCCCGCTATTGAATCTGTACTGTGCGCTCAGATTGGAGAGCATACAAATGTCCCAGCCCTATCTGTCTTTGGAGTAACTTTTAAAAACAATTAGATGCTGCAAGTTAAGAGCTATATGCAGTAAGCCAAAGAAGAATTAATTTGCTTTTGGTGTTGGATAATTGTTCCATTCAGTTCAATTAGGATGAGACTGTTGATACCACACTTAGAATTATTGGGAGTGGGAGAGAAAGGAGCTAAACCAGAAGCAAACCAGTAGATATTGTTTACGTCTTTGGAGGAGTAGTGGTTGGAATTAGAAGAGAAATGTGAAACTTAATGCATAACAGAATTCCTGGAAGTGAAGCATCTTGGCAAATAAAGGAAATTCAGATGGTTTGCACTTTAAATGGGGCAGTACTTAAAAATGTACTGGTCTGGGCCCAAAAACAAATAGATAGGTAAATGTCCAAGAATTTCCTACTGAAATACCATTGCCTAAGGAACAGAATTCTTTTTTTTCTGCATGTGGGATAAGGAGGAGGGGAAGAATTTGGCGGGGTTGGGGGAAGGCAGATACTTTCTGTATTGATGCTGGCTATGCAGCAGGATTTGTAGATTAATCCTTTTGCCAGTGCTGCAGATTGATGGGTAATCACGTGATGTGCCATCTGCCACTTAGCTGTTAAGTTACATTTAGGCTTTGTGCATATATGTTTTAATTTTTTATTTATTCCTTAAAACACTTGTTAGAAGTATTATTCAGCTATCTAAACAAAAGAGTGTAAATAACTTTCAAAGTAGTAGATTTTAATTTTTTTAATATGAGGTATGTAGAAGCTTTAGATTATTAATTTACAGTTTACTGTTTGTTCCTTTATTTAGATTATAGTAAAAAAATAGTTTAAGACTGTGTGTTTTAACTTGAACATGCTCTAAGTCCACCTGTTTTATACATCCATAGTTGAGAACTTAATAGGTTCTGATTAATTGTGTCTCTCTGTGTAATAAATAAGCTCTACTGAGTGTTGAAGGTGCTGAGAAAGTGTGAATGCCATGTTTGGGGTGCAGCACTCTGTTTAATCCAGACAGGAGGCAAAATTGTCAGGGTGGTTTGTTTGGGTTTTGTTCCCAGGTATATTTATTTGGTGTGCTTTGCCATTTTATTGTGAAGGTAAGCTAGGCAAGTTGGAAGGAAACCAAGTGTTGTGCTCAGGGCATAGTATATGGAGCAAGAGGGTGATTTGGAGAAGGACGTCTCTCCTAGGAGAGACTTTATGGGGAGTACCGATTCATTGTCCCTGCTCACTGCAGGCAGGTTGGACTAGATGACCGTTAGAAGTCCCTTCCAACCCAAACTATTCTGTGATTCTATGATTTCTTTAATTGTGCCTCAGGAAGAAATCAGAGTACCTGGCCATCCCACTGGGGTCAGGTGAGTGTGTTTTACTGCAGGGAAAAGCAGTAAAAAAGAGAGAGGAGTTGGAAGGAATGAGGAAGGATTCATAATTTTTCCGAGTTTTGGACACCGTGGCTTAAACGCATAGATCTAGCAAGGTACAGGAGGGGTGACCTCGAGAGTACTGAGGTTGGAGGCAAAGGTGGAGATCATAAAAATTTGGAATTAAGAGTGCTTAGCAAGGAAAATAAATAAAGTCTAGGCTGACAGTTGTGAAAATAATGAGAAAGAAACCTTTCAATTATATTAAGAGCTCAGTGAATGGGATGAAGAGGGCTGAAGGTGGTAAACACCAGCGATAAACAGCCTGTGAAACCATGTAGCCTATTCAAAAATGAGTGTTTCAAAAAAGGCAAAAGGCAGACAAGTCATGTTTGATTTGTATTGCAAAACTTTGACCAAGAAAGGCTACCAGCAATACAGCAAAATGAGTGGTGCACATTTGCACAGTGTCTCATCACGTTGCCACAGTGGGACATCTGATGACAGCAAGCCTCGTTTATCAGATGTATTGTAACCAGGAAATCAATTAATGACTGGGGTGGAAGAAGGGGAAGGAGGGTGAGTAGTAAGAGGTGCCATGCTCCAAACTCTCTTAAATCTTGGACTTGTCACTTTTGTTGCCCCTGCCATTATTTCTAATCAGGAGGTGGAGTAAACTCGTGAGACAGTTGCAGCTGTACATTTAAAGCAATTAAACCTTTTATTCAAAGTTCTTCACTGGAAAGCAGATGCAGTATTGCATTTAACAGATGGGGGCTATTTCTAGGAATCTTCAAGTGCTTCCCAAAAGGATTCTGTTGTATCAGTGCTGAAAAGAGAAATACTACCCAGAGAAATAGCTTGAAGACTTCTGTGTGAATGCTTAAATCTTCTAAAGTATACATCAGTATTAAGTCTTACATTTACAGAACGTTTTGCATGGGGTTGTTCTGCGTCATGTCTCCATTATAAAGTACTGATTTAGTGTGTGGATTTTTTTCACTTATTTTGCATCTGAATTGTATAAATCCCTCTTTTATTGTCTATGAAAAAGAAAATTATAAGGGTTATTTTTAACACCATAAGAAATTTGAAGGCAATCTGGGAAAATAGAAGTTAATTTCATTTTACGGTTATCTAAATTGAGAGAAATTGAGTCATAGGAAATTTTTCTTTCCCTTAAGAAAGATGAAAAATCAATAAAAATGTTAAACTGAATTTAAGACTAAATAATGTAGTATACACAAACACACAACTTAGGCAGCTTCAGAGGTTAAGCTTAAGGACTGTGCAGAGGCTTTAAGATGCATCTTTCTTGCAGAGCATTTTCTTCTGAGCAGGCAGCTTTTGAAGGACTTACTGTAATTTCTGTTACACTATTGAGTTGTTACCTGCCAATTTGAGTTTACGGATGTCAATTCTTATTTAAAGTCCTAGGAAAACTTTGTTAATAGTGAAATGCCTTGGTAAGCCTTGACTGTGTCTCACAATCACATGCTTTGTGTGGCAGTTCTGTTTAGATAATAAATATTTGTTGAAGTATTGTATATACAAAAGACAAAGGTTTGTATAGAGCCTTCCATTCTTCGCTATAACTCACGTATTCTTCTTCCTCATTATTTTGAGCTAAGACCAATAGCATCTTCAGAGACAATGCAGATGAAGTCCTCAGAGGTGATGTTCTTCATGTGATTTGTTCATATTAAATTTGCTATATATGTTTCTGGTTTAATGCTTGGTTATGATTTAATAACTTTGCCTTTATTTTGGGTAATTAAAATGTTCTTGAACACCATTCACTTTTTCCTGTACTGTAATGTGTGATGCATCATGACTCAAGTACTTATCTAAACATCCCTTTTAAAGTGGTGAAGTAAACTACAGTTCAGTCACATCTAATTAAATATCAAGGAGGTCGACTGCATAAGGAAGGTGCAAATGGCCTCCGTTTCAAACGGAACCTACGCTGCTAATTTTTTTTCAAGTGTTTTCATGACTGTTTTCACATTGAGTCACACAATAAAACATCTCTAACTTTGCTTTTTGTAATTCCTTCCACTTTTCTCCCCACTTTGAGGTCAGGAATGGCGCAGAGACGATATATTTGCAGCTTCGTGGGGAGATCTGATGTCACTCAGTCAGAACACATTCTGCACGCTGAAATCCCTTTCATTTTAGATCCCTGACTTGACAGAGAGACTTCCGTAAAGGGGGGAGATGTAAAGGTGCTCTCCGTGGATAAGAGAGTGGACTGTGCTCTGATTTGGTTACGTAGCAGCCATACTTGGCAAGGGCTATGCATTGGCCTTCAGGCAAAGTACATCAGCAGGATGCAAATGTTGCAGGCTTTTTGACTCTCTTAATTTCTTTTTCAAGGTGGTATGTTTCTAATTAAAACCCTTTTCAAGGACAGTAACTCAGTTACTGTTTACAAAGGTAGAATGTATTGACTATCTATTTACTCCACAGTATAATGTGTGTAACATAAACTACAAACAAAATATGATGCAGTCGTATTTTATTTTTGCATCTCGTTTTTGCAGTGCTCTTGTCGTGATGTATAGAGAGATGCTGACATATTTATACGTACACAGAGAGTGGGTGAAATCATTTACATGTATTGCATGTAAACAGGAGGAAAAGAGCTGGATTTTTTTTTAGCTCTTCCTTTGTTCCACTGCACAAAATTAAGCCTAATCATCACAAGATTACATTTTTTTTCTACATTTATTGTTTCTAAATATGAACAGTTTTTCAGTCATCTGCAGTTGAAGTTTACTGTCAGATTGCTGACATATAGGATCCACTTTCCATCATTTCTCCGTGATGGAATGTATTAGTTAATAAGTGCTTTTCAGCTCAGCAAATGTATGCACAGGTGTGTGCATGCATGCACGCTCCAACAGTTTAACTTGTTTGGCATTAACTATGCTGGAAAAATTTTGTCATAGTTTTCTGAGTAGAATGAGACTACCCCAAGCAGATCAGCCCTCTTCCTTAGGTGAGGGTGTTGGGGAAGGGCCATGGGAACACTGGTGTGCTTGTTCTGACTTCCAACATGTGGGTGCAATATGCTAAAAATGTTCCCCATCTAGCTCGCTCTCTTTATCCCCTTTTCTCTGAGCCAGCCAGAGCCATCTGATTAATCTGCTCGTGCTTAAGAGTAATTACTATTCTGGGGAGCTGTGCTCAGTGAGATGCGATCTTGACTGAATCTGTACATGGGTAACGGTCTGCCAAGTGAGCCTTGGCAGTGCGGTCACATCTTGATGTCTTGTCTTTTCAAATGTGTGGCCCAGAAAGTGATGTAATACTGTGATAAAACGGTATCATGAAGCCACTTTGTAGCATAGTCTTCTATTCAGTACTGGATAAACATGCATACATGTACACAGACAAAGAAGCAGTCTTCCTGTATTTCCATCTCTCTCTCTCTTCCCCGCCATCATCTTGTGTAATTATTCCTCTAAAATTTTTCATACGTGACTCAGTGTATGTCATTGAGCAATGTCAAGCACATAAATAATAATAAGCAGTAACAACGTGGTGTCTTTCTTGTGCTCTGTCATAGATTTTTTTCATAAGTTCTTCATCATGCTGTTACATCCTCCCTTAGGACTGGTGGCTCCTCTGGGTTTCTAAGAAAACAGTGGTGAGACTGAAAAATCACTTTTCTGTCAGCTTAGTAAAAATCTAGAGAAGTCCGTTAGCAGCCTAATGAAATTGCAGAGCAACAGAGACCTCCAGTTTCATCAGTGTAATGTGCTGAGGCTGGCAGCACAAGAGGATTTCTGCAGGAGGTAAATACGTTGCTGAAATGCATGATGAGTTGCTTTTAAAATAACCAAACCACAAAAATAAGAGGCATGAACTTATAAAATGCTGGAGAAAACAGATTGGACAAATTTGCTACTTCTGTGATTCTTCACTTTCTGGTCCATCCTGCAATCTGACTTCAGTTATACAAAGGTTTGGTAGGTAGTTTAGTCTATGGATATGTTTAAAAACTTAGCTTAGTCCAGTGGCTTCTTACAGTGTTTGAAACCTCCAATTCTGACTGCTTTATCTTGTGATACCATCTGTTATAGATACTATCAGAGTGTTTCTTTTTCTGTTAATTTCATTAATAAGTTTACAGTAACACTGTTCAAACTGTATTTGCACAGCTAGTACTGCAGAGGTTTCAGTTGATTTATACAGACAAAAAAATGGTATCTGATAATGCAGTGTTCTTTCTAACTGGAAGTATTTCATAGAGTAATAATACAGAATATTTGAAAGTTGGGGGGGGTTGCTTAAAATATTACATAAGGGAAGAAGCGCTTTTTATACTTCAGATGTTTTGGTAAAATAACTTCAAGAACTGCTTAGCAACAACTAAAAACATCAGTTTGTTATCAACAATATTCTAATATTAAATCCAAAACACAGCACTATCTACCAGCTATTAGGAAGAAAATTAACTCCATCCCAGCCAAAACAAAACCAATGCATCTATGCATAACAAGGAACTCGAAAGGTAGGAAATACCAGTTGTCAGTACGTTTGTTTGTTTTTGCCTTATAAATCTGTCTGATTTTCCGCTCTGCTTCCCCGACTTTGCTCTTTTTGGCTTTGCTGCTTTTCCAAAATATTTCTAAGGAAAGTGTATCAGCATGCATTTTATTGATGGGTATAAATTGCAACTTGATTTAAACTCCATACATGTTGGAAATGTACTGCACAATTGCGTAACGTGTAATGTTCTGCCTTTCTACTTGCGGCACTCTACTATTTATATTTTCATGGTCAAGTTTAATTAAGTCCTTGTATTTGCTTTTCTATATTAGTAATAGTTGTAAAAGACCAGTCCTAACAATGATCTCTGTGGCGCACTGTCAAATTTCCGATGGCTTATTCTCCTGCTTAGTCACTCATACAGCATTTGAGGAGTATTTTCTTTTTAGCTGCAATGCTGTGTCACTTTTAAGTCCTCTTTTGCCTCTTTTCTTCAGTACTGCTTTTTTCACGTCTCCCAAAGTTACTACTTCTATTGTGCTATGGCCAGTGTGCCCTTTCCTATAACAAGTGTTCTGTGCAGCTGATACATGTTTACAGTGATCAATAGCCTTCAGGTGCTTGTAGCTCTTTCTCCTATTTAGAAATTAATCAGAGTAATTAGGTGCTGTTCCTTCATGTTACTGAGTGGTCAGGTACTTTCAATGCTGCTCCTTACACTCACTGTAGACCATGAAAATGCATTTCTCCACCATGGACACAAAGCAGACAGCTCCACTGTCAAACTGAGAGATGTGTGCCTGTATCAGTATTTGAAGTGTAAACTTGTTACTTAGGTCAAAACTGTTTTTTTAAATCAAAAACTTTTTTTTAAATAGTCTAATCATCTATCCAGGTCCATGTGTCCTTCAGATACAGCTGTTCTGCGATGTTCTCATCTTTGTGGTGTTTGCCATTTCTTTTCAAAGCTCTCCAGTACTTTGAGGGCTTGCAGCTAAACAATACTTCTGGCATTCTCAGTGTCTGTGCTAGAGATTTAAACATCGCAGGGCAGGGGAAGGAGAACAAAAATGGTGAGCACCGTACAAGTATTTCCGACTTCCACAACCTAAACAAATATGGTACAAGCTTATCAGTCAGTCCTGCATTCATTCCCTATCTGCCTCTATGTGTTGGTTGGCTGCAAAATTAAAAACATGATTTGGGGAAGTGGTCCTTATGCTCCCTAACATGGCCTCTGCGGGGAAAAGAAAGGGTGTGCGTGCACACCTAGAGAAACTCTGCCTGACAGGATGCCTTGTCCCAGTTTCTTTATCTTCACGATCAATGAAGATTTTTCCTTGCAGGTGCAATGCTGGTAGCTAGTACTAAAGCAGCTATTCCATGAAGCAGGTTGTCTTTTGGGCATGGTACACATGAAACACTAGCCACTTCCCAGTCGCATCTGCTTGGAGCGCTCTGTTAACCTGGTAGCCAGGCTTACCCCACCCTGCTGATGCTGATAATAACTTGTCTCCTCGATGGAGTAAGTGTAATGCTCTGTGCTGTAGAGACTCTCAGCTGCAGTACTGTAAGCATTAAACACACAGGAGAGGCTTTCAGGTGCCTCAGAAAGTTTACCGTCTTTTGCAAGACCGTGAAGAGGGGGAAGAGATTGCTTCCAATTTAGCATTGGAGCTGAACTGAAAATGTTGTTTTGCTTGATTTAGAAGGTGGAGTGGGACTTAATGCAGCTATTAACCCTTACAGTTTGTGGAGAAGTCTTCCTTTCTTTTGGAAAAGACTCAGGTACTGCTGCCTCACCGGAGAGTGTTGTGAGAGCTAGCCTTATTAGCAGAAGCAGCTCAGATGCCCCTGATGACTGGCAGCAGTACACGGGTGGCAGTGGTGACTGATGAAGCTGAGACACTACTGGGGTGGCAATCACATGCTCAGTTGGCTTTCCCTGCTGCAGATAGCCAAGGAAAGACTGGTGTCTGCAGTCTGCTAGTAACTGTTTTGTTGGGGAAAACAAATGGCTCTGTGGTTGAGTTGCAGGGTTTTTTTATGGGCTAATAGTATTATGTAAGTCTTTTTCAGTTTGATTACTATAATTTTAAAAAGGAAGGCAGTCAAACAAATAGTAAAAGCAACTGGATCTTAATATACCACATTTTCACAGTTGAGTAGTGAATATCATAAGAAAAGTGCCTAAATGTCAGAAACATACCAAGACATCGTATTACTCTGATGTCAACATAACGCAGGCCTCTGCTCCCATTACACTTTTTCTTTTGAATGCAGTGCTCATCATGGAGAATCCCTCCATGCTTGCCCTATTGTGGCAATAAATACTAGAAAATTGGTCCCTGGGGGGTTACTTCAGCATCTCTGTGTGCAGCTTGGACCTCTTCCAGAGGGTTCTTGGGACAAGAGTTTCACTGCTTGCAGGAGGAGCTAGCTGGGAAGACCTGGTGCAGAAGGCAGGGAGGAGGGACCTGGGAGTGTCTGTCAACCTTAATCACGGTGATCGTTCTTCTGGAAAAAAGTGAAAGACTTTTTTATCTTTGACTCTAAAACATATGTCTCTGTACTTAAAACTGTCCATAATTTGTATGGACAAGTTGCGCCAGGGGAGTTTTAGATTGGATATTAGGAAAAATTTCTTCACTGAGAGGGTGGTCAGGCATTGGAACAGGCTGCCCAGGGAGGTGGTGGAGTCACCATCTCTGGAAGTGTTCAAGAAACGTGTGGATGTGGTGCTTCAGGACATGGTCTAGGGGACATGGTGGCGCTGGATTAATGGTTGGACTTGATGATCTTGAAGGTCCTTTCCAACCTAGTGTTTCTGTGATTCTGTGATAATTCATGCTAATGAGTAGTTGGTTTGTGATCCCGCTAAGCCAGGACCAATAAAGGGTGGAGTATAGAATCCATCACCTCTCTGCATAATTTTTGCATATATATATATATTAAAAGGCAGCACGTGTCATCTTATGATGTAAGAAAGATGGAGAAATGTAATGATTAGGTAGTGGGATAAGTACTTGTTCTGAAGCAAGTCTGAAAAACCACTGGATGTAGAGATATCATGCCAAGTGTCCCAAGAAGAGTGGATTTAACATAGTAATTAACAGGTGATTGAGTAAGAATTACAAGGTCATAAAACAAATTACTGTTATTAGGAGAAGTATTTGTTCTTAGATCAAGTTGTCATCTTGCTTTGCTGTTCAACCTGATTCTGCCGTGTGGAAAAAAAATTATGTCAGATACATAATTAAGTGTGAGTTTGTGATTTACTTCTGTATTTCTTTTTCAGTGTAATTGTCTCCTGAAATAGCAATCGTTTTTGACCCCACCCACTTCAAATCAAGCCTACAAAAGCAAGGGAATTTAAAAAACTAAAGGGCTTTTCTGGCTTTGAAGACACTGTATGAATGAATGCTGGATCTGAAACTGTAGGATCTGTGGGAGAATATTACTGGATATAAATGTGTTAGCCCGTACAGAACTGACTTAAAACAGCTTGTCGCTGCAGTTTTATGGGTTGCAGCCCAGTAAATACCCTTTGATTTACAGCTCTCCTCTGCTTTTAAAACAGGAGTTGAGAGAGTTGTAAAATGATGTGTCTTAGGGATCCCAGGCATGAAATAGCCCCTTTGATTGCAGTTTAAGTATGATCTGCATGTACAGCGTTTAATAACAAACAGCTAATTGTAGGGTTATGTGCTGAATACCACAACACAACAATAAGAAAGTTATTTGGTGTATAACTGGCACCAGTTATAAATACCTGTTAGTTGATAACTTTCTTGCAGTCTTGAGCAATGTCAAAGATTTCTGGAGCCTGACATTCTAATAAACTGCAGATGGGACCAGTCTATGAAGTCATGTGGTTTTAAACAATGCATTGGTCCTCTGATAATATTTTTAATTTTTTTTAAATTTTAAACATTTCAGATAGCACTAGCTGACCAAGTTTAGGCAAGTGAAGCAGGTCTTCCAGCCTGCGTGAAATGGGGAAGAGGATATGGTGTGTTTGTAATAATAACGTGTTGGGCCCTGTCTGGTGAACCTGGCCCTTGATAACTTTGTGCAGAATTTGGAGGGGGGTCAGAATTTAAGGCAAGGATTTTTTTTATGCAGTATGAAGTCATCTCACAAGTTCATAAACTGATTTCATGGAATAATGAAGAATGAAACTTGAATGGTGATCATAACATTGAAATAAAACTAAACCTCAAAACTTAGAAGACTGGTGATTGCTTCTTTCAAAGTTTACTTCTCCCACTGCCTGTGGCTGCATTCAAAAGCTTCCTAGCTGGTGGTGGCTACTCTAGGATCCCTTTCTAGGAGTTCATAGGAGAGGATCCATCTCTGTCTTGCCTTCTGCAGGTGACAGTCATTTAACCTTGACCAACCGCATGTCCCAGTTCAAGACAGTTTGTCACTGACGGTTCTGTATGGGATCAGCATAGTAATGGTGGCAGTGGTGACCCAGCAGCATAAAGTATTCTCAGCTGATCAGCGCTCGAAATTAAAAAATCATGAGTGTGATTTTTCCCTTACAGCATTTTATTATCTTCATTTATTGCATAAGACTGTTGCTGATCCGTTATCATCTTCTATTTTCTATCTGTCATGCATTACTTAATTGCTTAATTACTTTTTCGGCATATTTGGCACATGTTCATTCTCCAATAATAGAGAGGAGTATTGTGTGTTGGGTTCATGCATGAGAGATGTGTAACTCTGAGTGATTCCCGCTTGGCACTTTGTCATTATGTGATGCCCTTTTTGTGGGTGATACATCTTCCTAGAGATATCACTGTCAGTTTTAATTAATTAACTATTAATGCAGGTTAGCTCCTCTTCCAGGTACTCTTTGGAATTACATATGCCTACATGTTACATCGCTATGTGGATCGTCAAGACTACTTGGCTTAGCTTTGATTTGACCGCTGTTACAAGTCTAGGGGACCCCATTTCTTAGTTAACAGGGTAGGCTAGCTTCAGAAAATTTTGTCATTGGTGTCATTCTGTAATTCTGTGAATTCTTCGTACAGTGAAATAAATTGAGAACAGAATTGATAGAGAATCCTCAACAAGAAATTTAAGAAAACTTAAAAGGAAGACTCAGCAGTATTAGAAATCCTGTTCTTGCATTAAGTTGGCATTGGATTCCAGGAGATTTCCGATCTGAATCAGTGTGTACATCTAGCAGCAACAGGCTTATACATCAACGATAACGTGCTGGAGTCAGCAGCTTCCTGGAGTTTCTTCTGGTTTGTAACACAATCACAGGTTTTTGTTCCTTAGTGCTTCAGTACTTTTCTCACCTTTAAACTCTTCCTACTTAACAAGATGGTACAATAACTGTAATTCTTTATATTACTGTATTTAGTCTGTGCTTTTAAAACTAAAAAGCAAAGCAGTGTCCTGAAACCCAGTATTGTTTTAAAAACTTGTTATTGTTAAAAAACCAAACTTGAGGATAGAATAAAAGATAGAATATTGACAGATCATATGGATTGAAAGAAACTACGGACTGTCCCTCTTGCAGAACAAAAAAAAATTATTCTAAGCGTGCATACGGAAGGAGAAAACCAGAAAAGTTTACTGTTCCCCAGTAATCCCTGATGCATGTTTGTCAAAAATCCAGTGGTCTAACACAGGTGTTATCTTTTACTTACAGGTCTGCTGAAATGTGTGTGTGTGTGTTTGTGGGATTTAAAAGCAGTATCTTAACTTATCTTTTCTGCCTCTTCTAGGGTGTTTTTTTAGGTTTTATTGTAGATTGCATAAAAAACAGTAATGTACTTCAGTCAAGTTAGTAATTCAGAGGTCCAGCTGTTTTCCCCCACCGTAGTAAACAGAGGCTACTCTTAACTATAAGCTTCCTTGAACCAAACACTCTTCTTCATTTCCCCCCCTTTTTTTCCTTTTTTTCTTTTTTTTTTTTTTTTTTAGTGGTCAGTTTGCTGTAGTGAAAAAATGCCGTGAGAAAAGCACTGGTCAGCAGTTTGCGGCAAAATTCATCAAGAAACGGAGAACGAAATCCAGCCGGCGTGGAGTGAGCCGAGAAGATATTGAGCGAGAAGTCGGCATACTAAAAGAGATTCGACATCCTAATGTGATCACGCTGCATGATGTTTATGAGAACAAAACAGATGTCATTCTTATTCTGGAACTGTAAGTAACTCTGGAGACTTGGGGAGGAGTAACATAAGATTTGTTTGTTTATTTTCAAAAATTAAGACACTTTCTCTGAGAATTGCAGTGATTTAATAGATGCTCGCTACCATCCCAAAAGAAGATAGGTAGTAGCCTGAGAATTCTCTGTTTTTAACTCAGAATTTTAGCTTCTTGATTTTTATACATATTTTGCACTGTAAATGCACTACAAAGGTTAAAAAAAAAACAAACAGCATATTTAGAAATTTTTTCTGCTTTGTTACTTTAATCATTGTTGATGTTACGGATCCAGAAAAATAGCCTGGAGCTAAACAAACAGATTTGAAGATAAGAGCAGGGAGAAATACAGATTCTAAGTGGAGGTTATTTTAGCAAATTTTACTGTGTTTTATGTTGGTGTAAAGTAGCATCACTGAATGCTTTTTCTCTTTTTTTAACCCACATAACAGAGAACAGAGTTTTCCTGGTTCTCTCCTGTTTAAATGTAAACTGAACTTTCATATCCTTGTTTTAGTTCCCATTTTTCATCCAAGGTTATTGCTAGTGAATTGAGATAAATATGTCAGCAGAGAATACTTCTGCATTGTTTCAAGTCTGGCTTCAAGTTCCTCAAAGATTGAAAGTTGAGAAGTTAAGCGTTACTCAGCCCTTACGCTTTGGCAGTGTCTGCTGGTGGGGCGTGCGTGTCTTTACATAGTTTGCATGCCTGACACTGCATTATTGCCATACTTTCTCTGTATCAGTTAAATGTACTTTAGAATAAGTACTTCGTGCAAGCAAATGATTTGGTACCAGAATCTTGGGCAGCACTTGGGTCTTTTCCTTGGCTGTTTGGGTGATTTTTCTTATGTAGATTATGCCTTCCTGTTTACTAGCTTTGGTAAACGATGTTTCCACTTACCTTGTAAAGATACTGCAGTATTGTATGCTCTCAGTAACAGATGTGTAGATTTACAGTGTAGATATAAAAAGAAAACTGGGAACCAGCTTTTGGAGTCTCATCTTTCTATGGTCTATGCATGCATGATGCTGCTTTGTTATGTTAGAGTGTACTTTTACATTTGTAGTCCAGCATGTGATGGTTTAGTGTAATGCTTGTAGCCTGGGTTATTTTTCAGTTCCAGAAGTGTATGCACTTGCACTAGTTTGTCAGCGTTGGACAACTGAAGCAAGTATTTTTTTAGAAAAGCTAAATTATCATCCTGTATGAAACAGAACTTCCTTACATTCCTGTCAGAATATCTACTCCTGGTTTTTGTTCTGAACTCTTTGAATGTGTCTTGAATACACAGTAGAATTAGTGTGATGCTTCTTCCTCTCCACACTTGATACGAGCTCTCATGTTCTTCCTGTCTATAACCTTGCTGGCAGTCTGTTGCTGCTTCTGCAGTGCTTGCTTTCTACTCTGTAATCTGTCCAGATGAAATCAGGCCGGTGTCTGGACTTGAAAGCTCTGAGGAAGACTCAGTAATGATGGACAGTGGTAGGAGGAACAGGGCCATTCCATTCCCCCCCCTTTTCTACATGGGGTAGGAGCTCTTTTGGCAGCAAGGTTGCTGCGTTGTCTGTGTGTACCCAGTAACGTTCATTGAATGGAAGCAGATACTGCTTCTGGATAGATGTGTTAATATTTCATAATCTTGATAGTGCAAAGCTCAGCAAATGTGCATTGCAAAAAACTACATTGCAATTTATCTAACTGCATTGCAGTTTAGCTAATTGTTTTGCCTAGTTAACAATCCCCATATAGTTTTAGTTGAAGACTTTTTTTTTCCCTTTTGCAAACTGCTGAGTTTTTCCAGTTGACGTACTATTTAGTGTATCACAAAGGTAGTGCATTTATTTAGTTAGAGGGTCGAATAGGACACTAATGTGTCATCTTTGTAAATCTTTTCCATCCCTTTGTAAACTGAATGTACTAATTGCTGTAAAGTTTTGTAATTTTCAAAATGACCATGATATTATGTAAAGCTATTGAAAAGGCAAAAGATTGTCATTTTAATCGCATGCTTAGACACTTAAGTATGTATTCCCTTTCTTCTAATGTGCTAATATTCACATTTTGCATAGGGACTTACTCCCCTGACATTCTTGGTTCTTACAGAACAGTTTCAAACAAACAGAAATAAAGCTGAAAGCTCATGAAATAACCTGTGTTGCTGTCCTCAGAATCCATTTTCCCATTGGAACATAGCATTTTTCCTGGGACTTGTGTTCCTTTATGACTGCAAGATGACACAATATACCACACAGGTTTTTGTGTAACTTAAGTTTTCTAGAATTCAGAAAGAAGCTAAAAATCAACATTCCAGCTATGTATGATAGATTCATAACAAAACAAAAATGCAGAAGAACCACTGATATTTGCCTTAATAAGCAAGTGTAGTAACACGAGCAGTGGTGAGGGAAAGCATCTCTGGTTTCTGTTCTAGGTAGAAGCTGCAGCCCACAGATGTCAAGGCACTGCAGCTGCCCTTTTGGTGGCTGCCAGATGTTAATGTGCACAGTCTCAGGGCAACAGCGTCTGTTGCCTGTTCTCTATTGGTCTTTATCTCCTGGTTCAGCAAGAGGTTGGCAGTATTGCGTGCAGTCTCCTAAACATTTTTCTGCATTATCAATTAGCTGTTTCTCAAAGGTGAGCGACTGACTGCAGAAGTTTGCAGTTCATTCCATTGCAGCAAATACTACGTCACCCAGCAAAGTATTCAAGGTGGTGATTTGTGTGCAGAAATAAGTGGACAGTTAGTTAATTATTGCAGTGACAAGGTCCTCGCAACACTGAATGCAAAACAGAGGTGCATATAAAAAACTTTATCCATGTAGGTGTTTGCAGGTTTTTCTCTCAGCTGCCGTATGTCAGGAAACTGACCTACAAAAAAATTTCACAATTAATCTTGTAATTTAACTTTTAAAAATGCTTCCTTAGAAGATTCATCAGTCGCACACAAGCGTGAGATATCTGTGAAGAGCCTTACTTTATTACAGTCTTCTGGTATATTTAAAGAAATCATGCATTTTTTTCATATTTCTAGCTCTTGCTTAGTGGCAGGTGTCTCCTTAATTTGGAAACAACCTTTGAAATTCCCACTTTGTGGACTCTTTCATCTTCTTGCAAGGAATACTGTGCATATTACATACGAACTGGAAGATATTGTCTCTTCCTCATCTAACTTAAAACTGTAATAGTTTTCTCTTTTTTTCTGCTGTCAAATAATTGAATTAGAATTTTATAGTACTTTTTTTCTATCCATCTGCAGCAACTAGCCTGTGTTACATGTTAGCAATACCAAGCTATTTCCAGTGAGCTGTGCTGAAGCCATCACTTTATCAGACTTCACAGACTGGAAAGCACAAATGCCTCTCCTGTGCAGTGATAATTACTTTCTTTCCTCAAGCACATTTTGCACTTACTTGGTTTCCCTTTTGCTGGCTTTGGATGCATAATCTGTGTCTCTTCTGTTTTGTTTTTCTTTACACTTTTTTATTTCTTCATTTAGATTGGAGACCTACAAAATATACTTAGTGTGTGGTGCTTTGTAGGGCCTTGGTTATGGTTTCTCAGTGCAACAGCAAAGGATAAATACCCTTATCCTAAATTATGTAGTAGTTCCGTAGAATGCTCAAAAGAAAGGCAGATAGTCTTGCCTTCTAAAATAACTTGATAGCAGTAGCTGACTCTTTTCTTTGGGAAGCTATTGATGGAGTTAGGTGTTCATACTTTTCTCTGCAAAAAATATACCTTGATTTCTGAACCAGAAATCTTAATTGTAGACCGTTAGCTCTTGCAGCATAGTTCTGAGTAATTAATATGTTTTTAAAATTAAAAAAGGAAAAAGAAATTTTTGAAAGCTCAGGAGGAGAGGAATGATATTAACTTGAAAGTGATTGTGCATTAAATACTAGGGTTTAAAAATAGGTTTAAACCATATTTAAAACTATGTTTTTTTTAAAAGTTAGTTCCTGTATACTTTCTTTAAAATTTAGTCCTGTGCATCCCAGTGGCTTGAGAGAGTTGCTACCTTACTGGTACCTTCATAATGTTAACCAAAACAGAACAGAACAAGGAGAAGATGATAGATCTATGTATAAAAATCCTGGTGTTGTCATGAGCTGCTCATTGAAGAGTAAAGAGAGCAAATAACCATGAACTCTTTAAATTCCTCTTTTATCTTATTGGGGAGTTAAATTAACTTGCTACATTTATAATAGCTTAGCTTCCAGAGAAGGTTGAGGTCTGCACAGAGTTTCTGTAATTTTTAGTTGTCTTTTGATAGAAATAGCTCTGAGGTTTTTGTTAATTTTACCTGTAAGCCATAAGAAGGTTGTTCTCAAGTGGCTTTGTCCTGAATTTTGAGAGGAGGATGGAATCTTTAGTGCTTACTGGTATGTAACAGCAGGTAAGCAAGCTCTGCAGTGCCAATTTGTAGGTGTGCCACCTTTGACTTCAAAATCCTGAATTGCAGGCACACAGATAGATGCACGTGTTGGGGACATGTAGGCAGGTAAGAATGAAGGCTTGACAGGGCTGAAAAGAAAGGAGCTAGAGCCAGTGTGACTCTGCAACACACTGAGCGCATCTCGGAGGGTGAGCACTTGGCTTCTGGGCTCTGCAGTCCCTGAGCAAAAGCATGCGATTAAAACAACTGTCCCTCTCGTATGCTAAACCTGAATGCTCTCCTGACGTTACATTTCAATGTCTTGGGCAGGATCAAAATACTAAGGCACTCTGATGGGCCAAAGTGTTGGTAACCATGTGCGTTATCCAGACTCTGGGCACTTAGGGAACTTCAGTGATGGAAATTTAAATACCGGCCATGTTTGGATGTATGAAACATTCACAGGAGTGTTCAAGTCTCCCTCTTAATGGGACTTAACTGATTAAATCTTAGTCCAGGTTTTGGTGCCGATGTTCCTCTGTCTGGTCATTCTGAGGCCAGTGCTGCTTGTTCAACATAATAAAGAATTTAGGCACACTAAAGAGGATTTCATGGCAGTTCATGTCTCAAGTAGCAGCTGGACAGATGAAAACAACAAGGCGTAGTGATGCCCTTACATGCCTTTATTTTTCCTGGTAGCTAGATAAAGAAAAAACTAAGTACAGTGTTGTTTAGTGGGTAGGCAACATAATAAGCTAGCAGCCCTGTTCTGCTATTTCGAAATATTTGGTACGCTTTGTACTTCTGAAGAGTGGGTTGGTAACTGCACAGTTTATAAAGGCTGTGAAATGAAGTGGATGTAAAACCCCTTAACCTTAAATAAAACAGAAGTAGCAATATTTCAGTCATCTTGGGCTGACAACTTCTGTTTCAAAATAATGCAAGGAGTCATAGAAGAGACATTTGACTACAGAGTCCTTTGGGAAAACAGTTCTTTTCAAGTTGACAGAAGAAATTTTGGATTAGAGAAGATTTCAGATAATTTATCAAATCGCATCTGCTTTTAAAAATGGAATAAATTTGTTCTGGAGTTCTTCTTTAACTTTACTAGTTTATGTTGTTTCAAAATTTAAGCAAGGTAAATTAAACCTTGTAAGCTTAAACTTACTACGTTAAGTTCCTTCAAACAAGGGGTTTGGGCTTAGATTTTGGGGTTTGTTAACTTCATCAGAAATCCTTAGATAATCATTAATTATAATGCAGTGTGATCAACATGGCATATGACTGAGTCGTTACGAGGTGACCACGCTGACTTTGAAGGTTAATTGGTTCTAAGTTCTCTGTGTAGGTTCTGATAATTACTTCCTCTGAGATCTGGTGATCAGTTCCGTTTCATAGTTAATAAAGCGTGGCAACTTGCAAAAGCACTATCCAGAAATCCTTTTTCCACCAGCGTGATATATTTTCTTTCCCAGGGGGAGAAAAAATTTTTCTTTCCCTTTCCCAGGGTTGCAAACACACCTATCCGCCTTCCTTCGAGAAGGCTGGGAAATGCTTTTGCCACTGCTGCATTTTATCAGAAAGAATGCAGTTGAGCTGAGCTTTATTTTACTCACACCCATTTCGGAAAGCTGGTACCTCTACCTAGAAATATCAGGGAAGCAACACACGCCACCTTTGCTTTTAGTGAAAATGTTTATACAAAATATTTCTAAAAACATGTGCTCTGCTACTCAAAAACAATATAATCTGTAATCATGTTACAGTAGTGAAAATGGATTTACTCAGCCATATGTCTTTCTATGTTATAACATGGTCAATAATATAATGTGTCCTTTAGGATTAAGATGTGACCTCCATCAATGACAAATTCTTATTTTATTGAACAAAATATTTGAACAATTGCAAAATTGTCCTCCCTTAATCTGAAGGGGTACAAGTGGTTGCCCATCAGCTCCTTCCTATCACTTTGGAGATCAGAGTTATGTCGCAGTGCAGTTGAACTGCTCAGGAAGCTGTCTGGTAATTCCTACCAGCAAACGGAGAAATTGAATGGAGAGGAGCACTGTGCTTCCAGATGATACCAGGTACAGACACTCCAAAGTGCTTTACAGGAAATAACACTAGAGGCTGGTGAACCTCTTACCTCTGCTCCCTTCAGGGAGCAATCTTTATCCAGCCGGTGGCTGGCAGCAGTCTGTTAGACACTGGCTGCGTGGGCCTCTCTGCAGAGCCCCAAAGGCAGGCTGGGCGTGAGTTTGCATGGCTCTGGAAACCTGCATAATGATCTAGTTTCAGCCAGGTTTCAACAGGGTGTTTGTGCACCAGCAACCCCAAAGCTAACTTAGAAACAAGGCTGGGGCACTGTAATGGAGCTGGAACTAGTGTACTTGTTGGGAGAAGGTGACATTCAAAACGATCAGTTGTAGGGGCCAATGTATGGAGTTGTCGGCCCTTTTGCCTTTAGATTAAGGCTGCCTCTGTGCATGAGATGGGCTATGCACAGGTACATTGGTGGAGTGGGGCTTTCTGCCTGGCTTCTAGCTCCACCTCTGAAGGTGACCATGGGATAGTAAAATGTGTGGTGGTTATTTACTGTGGGGCTGTGTTATCCTGGCTGAGGTGTAGGGCTAGATTTGAAAACCCAACAGCATTTTGGGAGGTTTGTGAAGACTGCAGTAGCTTACATAGCCACTGCCTTTACTGGCTTGTTCTAACCTGTTTCTTGATCTGTGATATCTGGAAGTCCAGTCAAGATCATCTAGTGATTCTGGATATGTAATCTGGTTACGAAATCTGTGTAGGCAGACTCTGCTGATAGACCTGGGGGCACTATGATCCACCGAGTTCATTGTAGAAGTGAAACTTGTAAAGGATGTTGAGTGTGGACCTGTATTAACCCTCTATGACTTGCCTGAAGCAATTACCTTGCAGTGAACCATGGTTTTCTGTATACCTGTGGTGGTACAGCTTAACATCAGACCTGCCAGGGTCACCAGGAAAGTAGGGAATAAGCAGTCCTCTGACGAGCGTGAAAAGGAAGCTAAGAAACACAACCTGCATTACTGAGCTCCCGTGGGGACATGGGTCACAGCCCTTCATGTGTGGGAAGGGCCTCTGGAGGCCTCCTGACGCAGGAAGCTGAACTTTTCTGAGCTTCCAAGTTGTCTCCTGAGTGCTAGTTTGACATTTTACTTGTTGCTGCTGTAAAAATCCCGTTTCTGTCATGCCTTATGTCCCTGCTGGTACAAGTAAGCAGCAGGAGAAGCTGGCAAAGCAATGGCAGCACCCAGCAGGAGAACGTGGGGTACTGAGCTTGTCCCCTGCAGCTGAGGGGTTATCAACAGGAGAAGTCGCAATGGCCTGTTCTCCAAGGTGAATCCGCGTAGCATCTCACCTGAGGCTTTAAAGGTGAGGTGTATAACTTGAAGGGGCACGCTAAAATCCTGCAGACCAGAGGTACAGCTGCTTCTGGAACAACGCTTTCAGTGCGGTACATCCAGTCCCTCCTCACTCAACTGATCCTTAAACAAGGACTGCCAGGTCACTTAGGCTGACAGTACTTAAGCATCTAAATAAGCACACATCACTTAGGAACAATCTACCACTTTTGCGTAGGAAAATTTTAGGAAGAAAAAAAAGAAGTCTGGACCTCAGTTTCAAGATTTGCAGCACTAGCTGTGTTACATGTAAAATACATGAAACATTTTATTTTGCACTATTACAAGGCCTATGATGCAATCATAAAAGAAATGGCGCTACGACTAACCTGTGGCAAAGACTGGCGGATAGTATTGAGCAGCGCTAACAAAGAGCTATATGCTATCTCATGCGATTAACTATTCACAAATGTGACAGCTTTGAGATGCATAAACATGCGTGTACATCAAACTTGTAATTTAATGCGGTCTAAACTTTCAGGATACAATATTGTACAGAAAGGAATGATTACAGATGAGAAGAAGATGAAGAGGCTCTTTCCGTTTTACATAAATATGGTTATATTTCTTTTTTATCTATCTCAAAAATGAGTAAACCTTGGGAATTAGATCTTTCTTTTGGGGAAAATTTCTTTACGGAGAGAGTGGTCAAGCATTGGAACAGACTGCCCAGGGTGGTGGTGGAATCACCATCACTGGAGGTGTTCAAAAACCATGTAGACGTGGCACTTTGGGACTTGGTTTAGTGGGCATAGTGGTGTTGGGTTGATGGTTGGATGTGATGATGTTAAAGGTCTTTTCCAACCTTAAGGATTCTGTGATTCTGTGATCTAAAAGGAACAGGTATAACCAATGCTGGTGTTCAGAGATGACCAGTAAGTTTCACAGAGACTGCAGATCTT
>NW_010512814.1:46870-54360 GCF_000687285.1 Phaethon lepturus
AAAAATGCAAGAAGAAAAAAGAGCAGGTTTATTCCCCCCCAGCCATAGAACATACCCATACCCGTGTGACACTATCACAGCCTGGTTTAGGCTGCAGAGCGGGCGGCACCGCGTTGCAAGTTGGCTTCGCTGCAGACGCGTGCTCCAAGTACTTCTCTTGCATTCCTGACTGCCGATGGCTGCTTCAAGCCTCAGTGGGCGTGCTCACAGTTCGACA
This sequence comes from Phaethon lepturus, assembly GCF_000687285.1. NCBI lineage: Eukaryota > Metazoa > Chordata > Aves > Phaethontiformes > Phaethontidae > Phaethon > Phaethon lepturus. The sequence goes on from NW_010512814.1 coordinate 47,088, forward strand.
GGGCAGGCGATCTGCGTGAAAAGCAGACCAGATACCCGTGTGTTTGGTGCAGTCTTTCAGCCTGTTCCTCAGGCGAGGGTTCGGCTCCGCCGGCTCTCCAAGCTGCCTGGCTGTTAGCCTGGTGCCAAAGCACGCCAAGTGCGTAAAGGGGCTGGGTGTTGCTGTGGCTGCTGCCACGGCTGCCCAACTGGGGAAGGAGCCGCTGTGCGTCTGCCGGCTCCCCGTGGCATGGCACGGCAACGCTGGAACAAGTTCCATGTGATGTGTCAGTCCCAGTAATTGGAAATGAAGAGAAATGTCGGGACTGTGTCACCGCCCAGGTTTCTGTTCATCATCACGAAGTCCCACAGAGGTACAAACCGTAGCCTGAAAACCTTTCGCTATTTTTTCAGTCAGAAGCAAAGAATGAAAGAACATGAATGTGTATCCATTTGTAAGATGCTTCTGAACAGCCTCTGTAAAATAATGAACTGTATTTAATCTTTAGGAATTCTATTTTAATGTCTCTACAACAAAAAAAAAGATTGTTAAAATGACATCTCTTCCTTCCAGTCTATAATTCTCATATTTAATGGCACTTTGTTTCAATAATTGCTTTCATGCAGAAAATATTACAACACAAATAATACCCAAAACAATACTCTCATTATCGTCTAGGCAGCTCAGTGAAAGCTCCAAGAACTCATTAAAACACACTTTTCATGCAATTTGCATTACAATAATGCAGATTAAGTCTCTTGAAAAGTAGACATGATAAAGAAGTCAAATGTATTTCCAGAAATTTGCCGAGACTGTTTAGCTATTGTTATATGTTAATCCCATTATTTTTCATAATCAGAACTTTAAATCATGAACAGATTATTTTTTTCCTTACAGAAAGGCAACATAAATTAGGGTGTACTTTCTGAATATTTTTAATATCAATACAGTGCAAAATATGGGGGTCAACATGACTGTCTTTGCGGTCTCTAAGACTTTTCTAGGTAATAACAGTGCTTTTATGAACAGAATAAACAGTTTGCCGCAGTGGACAGTCATTTCAGTGTATGACCTTAAACTGAAAGGAGACTGGTTGTTTTTTAAGAATAGTTGTAGCTCATGTTTTCTCTTCACTTCACTATCTCTTTTTCTTTTGACAATTATCATCACTCCTGCCAGACTGGTCACTGAACTGAGAAAAGGGTCATCTTCACTTTATTCCTCTCCCTCATATGCAAAAATCAATATGTGCTTATGTAGCCTCCTCACTTCTTACCTCTCTTCTTTCTGCCGGTGCAGCTAAAACACTTGCTGGAAATAGTCTTAAGGGAAGTTGTGGCTTTTCCTTGTAGGAAAGGTGTAGCAATGTTAGAGCACAAATGCAACATACATGCTGAATGTAGTACACTATTTCAAAGAATAGAATATATTTTCAAAGAGTTGAATGCTTTGAGGAGTTTAGAAACTGAACAGTAGGACAGCTACTAGTAACTATTTCAAAGGAAGGTTTACATTTTATATTTTGGGGGGGGGGTTGGAAATCTGATGTTCTACTGGTAGTATGTGCTAATTCATGTTCTATTTTCTAGATGTGCTGTTACGTTAGTATGTTTTGAGTATACTCACTTCACATTTACTCTTTTAAATGTACGTACAGAGAGTAGGTGGGGTTTACTTCATTTAAATTTAGATACAGACAACCATGTTTGGTTTTTTAAAACCTTTTTTTGTTTGGAAATACAACTCTGTTGTATTCTTTTCAGGGGGAGGAGGGATAGTTACTAACTATTTTGGGTAATGAGTAATTTTCATCTTCTTTTTTGGTATTGACAACTTTTAAAGCATCTGGATCCTTTTCGAGACTGGTCTGAGAATAGCTATGCTAAAAGGAACCCACTGATTAAAGCAAGCTCGTCAATAACTGCTTCTGCTCTCCAAGTGTTGCAGGTGGAGAGCTCTTCGACTTCTTAGCTGAGAAAGAATCTCTCACGGAGGAGGAAGCCACAGAATTTCTCAAACAGATACTTAATGGTGTTCAGTATCTCCACTCTCTGCAAATTGCCCACTTTGATCTTAAGGTGTGTTGAGCAGATAAAAACTTCGACAACTGTAAGCAATATCTGTTAAAGTCCTTTGTAACACCAGCCACAAATCTGCCATCATGCAGGTCTTGGCCATAGTTTCGTTTTGCTAGCTTATGTAAGACAGGGGAAAGCTCAGCCATTGAAAAGAAATTACTGAACCATAAATAGTTCCCATCTGTTTTTAATGTAAAATTCTTCATGGAAAATGGCAGCTTCTGATGAAATTAGACCATTCTGAGGAAGCAATCTTGAAATAAAAATTATGATTATTATTTTACAGAATGTGAATGGAATCTGGATGAAACATTCTGAACAGGATGCCATTTTTTCAGCTTTTTTTCCCTTGTTTTATACAGTCTGTGTTCACATGCATATTATTTTTAGGTACCAAATTGAAACAGTACAGAGTTACATACAAAGATTCCTGTGGAGCAGACAGAGTAGATGATTTCCTCTTCTTTTTTTTTGCTTTTGGGGCTTTTTTGTTTGTTTTTAGAAAAACTGTTAATTGCATCCTTTTGGTAATGAAAAGAGAGTTTTTGTATCTGAACTCAGTTATTGCTTTTTCAATGCTTCAACTTGAGAATATTTTTCTCTGTAAGCTTTTTTTCAGAGGTAGGCAGCTTGTGGTTTAACCCCAGCTGAAACCAGGACACAGCTGAACATTCCCTGAAGTCTGCAGCTATGTCTGTAGTAGGAAAAGGAGTCATAATTACTATATTGCAGTGCAGTTCTGAAAGGGGTGCTGTGTTCTGGGGATGAAGTAGGGAAGGAGATGGTTTTCAGGGGAAAGCGTACCTTTTGCAGTCTCATCCTCATTACCTACAGTAATATACTTGGTCTTTGTATGACAGTCATCAAGAGAAAAGAATTGTGAATCTAGTAAGAAATAAATTTCTTACAATATGAAATATAAATTTTTGCCAATGTGCTTGTAATGAAACAAAGCATCCTTACACCAGATACCAAGAATATATGAATTAAAGTATGAAGCAAGAATTGAAGTACGCAGAACAGTAAAAATATGCAAAAGAAATGTAAGGAGGGAAGAAAGAAAATTATGTTTGCACATGCCAGCCCCTGTAATTGGGGAAGAGAGGTAAAAGGTGGGTGATGATGAAGAGCTGTCCTTAATGACTCCAGAAGTCCTTAACGATGTGAGAAGGATGGATGTAGCTCCAGGCATGCTTCAGAGCATTACCAGCTTATGGACATGATAGGATATGGAGACTAAGTAGCTGGTTCACTATGCTAGTTAAAGTTGACGGAATGCAGAAGCAGGCTCCTTTTGTGATAATCTTGACATTTTATCTCATCTTTGTTCTGGTTTTGCAAATATTTGTTGTAAAATAATCTAAAGTCATATTTTAAAATATAGCTAGAAAAGACATGAGAAACTGCTCTTTATCCTTTTTTGTGAGTATGTTGAGCCTTAAAATCTGGGAGCTGGACCACTCCTAAAGTTTCTCTTGGAGATCCAAAGGCAACAAGATATACTTCCCTGATTGCTTGTGCAGTGTGAAAGAAACCTCTTTCAGAGAGTAACGTTAACCGAGCCCAAATAGTAGTTTAATAGGATTTTGTTTCTTGCAACCTCCCACCACTGTTTGAGTGGCCATAGTGCAGGGGCTGTGGTCTTTACTGAAGATAGCATGCTTCACTTAGGGTCGGTCCGCATGAAAACTGCAATTGTATCTACAAGAGGTAAAATCTTGGCCCTGTAGAAATCATAGTACTCTGTCATCAACATGAAATCCTAATTTACTGTAGTTCATTTTTAGCATATGTTAGATCATAAGAAAAGATGGGATTTTTCTGCTGAAGACAATTCAAGGGACTGAAGAAGGTAAAGAGAAGTGTGCAGTGCTAAAGAATGCTGGTATGTGTCAGACATTGTGTACCTATGTATAATCTCTCTCTCTCACCTTTCTTCCTTCTCAAAGCCTGAAAACATAATGTTGTTGGACAGGAATGTACCAAAGCCTCGAATCAAGATTATTGACTTCGGTTTAGCACACAAAATTGACTTTGGAAATGAATTCAAAAATATCTTCGGAACACCAGAGTTTGTTGGTGAGAAAACTGTTGTTTCTTCAAACTATTCTTTCTTAGTCTGTGAAACGGTATATGTGGCTTAGCTTGGTTTGACTGAGTTACAGATTATTCAATTTTTGTGTAATTCATGACATTTAGAAATTTAAACAAGCAATTTGCAGCATTCAGTGCTAACTTAGACTTGCATTAAGGTGTTTTTATCTGTCAGCATCTTAGCTTATTATCTCTGACATATATCGGCTCAGAGTGACATAGATCCGCTCTTTGACTAGATACTGATCTTCCTGCTTTCTCCTTTAGCTCCTGAAATAGTAAACTATGAGCCTCTTGGCCTTGAAGCAGATATGTGGTAAGTTATTAGATCTTACTTGAAGTAAATCTCTCATGATTATTCTTACGTTCTAACCTTTTTTTTTTTCTTTCTCTTCCTCACCTTCATCCCTTCCCCCGCTCCCTTCACTCCAGGAGCATTGGTGTAATAACTTATATTCTGTAAGTACCAAAATCTATGGCTAGTTCTTGCAAATGCTATTTTTTAATTCTGATTCTATCCTCTGGGTTTTTGGTGGTGTCTGTACGGGTCATATCATTTTCATTGCACATGATGATTCAAGTTGAACGATCGTAAAAACAATAGTATAATTATTGAGAGAATGGCCATTTATCAGCATTGAGATAGCATGGGAAGCTGTCTTCAAATCTGTAGGTGATTTTCCCCAGTGGCTTTATCTTAACCAATATTCTCTGAAATTATAGCACAGCTTTTTGCCCTGCTAGATCACATCTTCCAGAAAGTAGGTTTGCAGTCTCAAAGCAGAAAAGAAAAATCCTCACTTCCTGCTGCTAGGTGATTTCAGAGGGTTGAAACAGTGATGTTACAATATGTAATGAGAAGAATGTTCTGTCTTTCTTGCAGTCTAAGTGGTGCATCACCATTTCTTGGAGAAACCAAACAGGAAACATTAGCAAATGTGTCTGCTGTGAATTATGAATTTGAAGAAGAGTTCTTCAGTAATACCAGTGCCCTAGCTAAAGATTTTATACGAAGACTTCTAGTCAAGGATCCAAAGTGAGTTGTTTCTCTTGTGTATGCACTGTTGCAGCCTATGTCTTCAGTATTTCAAATTACATGATATTTTGAGATGTTAGTTTATTTTCTACTCTCTGAAACAGTTCTATCTTCTATTCTATTAAAGGAAGAGAATGACTATTCAAGATAGTTTGCTGCATCCGTGGATCAAGGTTAGCGTGTAATTCATTATCTATTGTCCTGCTTTTAATCATTCTTCATCTCATACGTAGCGTTCACTTTTCAAGTTCCTCAAAAAGGAAAACTGGCATCATTGTTTAATATAATTTACTGCTTTGGAAAGCAGTCTGTATGAAAATTAATATGTGCGGAATGTATCCTTTATGTAAGTTAGCCCACTATTCAGGTTAAAATCATGTTCAGGCAGAGAAGCTAGTCTTCAGGTAGCATTGCACTGACAAAGATAGATTCTCTGAATCCAGTCCGATTTCCTCTCATAGTTTTCATGTTCTAATCTCCTTATTTAGACTGGACAAAAAAGGGTCATCCGTCTTCTGTCCTTCCTCTTCAGACTGAAGAAGGCAGTTGATGTGGGATGACGGTCCACTCCTTTCAGTGTTCCACAGTGTTTGGTTTGGATCAAGCTGTTGTGGTGCCAGTAGGTTGAAAGGGAAAAAATGGGACCTATCATTCTTCTTAATGTGTGTAGTAATACCTGCCGGTTAATTTTTTCAATTCCATATCTCATTCTGATGGTGAGTAGTAAACCTCTTTCAGTGCCATTGATTTCCAAGGTCTTGGGTGTGCACAGTGGATATTTGACCCTATTCCACTTCCCAGAGAACCAGTTAGCAGAATATTTATCCATGCCACAGCCGTTCCATTTACAGTTCAGCATCCTAGGGCAGATGCTTCTACACCAGTATGCCAAGCTACAGATTTGACTGACTTTTTGGTGGCATAATCTTAAAGAGTTGAAATATGTTAAACATATTGAAATAATCTTTTAAACTGCTGAAGTGAGCATTGTCCAAGTTTATCTCTCGCTCTCAGATCACAAGATCTCCATTCCTGCAACAGGATGTTGTTTTGTACCCTGTTATATTCCTTTATATCTTAACTTTCTGGGCATTCTCCCCCCACCCCACTGATTTTATCCTCTTTTCCCCCTTCCCATCTCTACCTTTACCTTCATTTCTCTGTAAAAATTGCTTCAACTGTGAGATCATAAAATGCAAAATTTGGTATACTCCACTGATAACTGGTGCTTAGTATTAGTCTATGAGAAAGTTCAAAGGGTGCAGCCTCAGAGCTTGCTGCACAGGTAGGTGGGATGTCATTTTTCTTTTTTTTTTTCTTTTTTTTTTTTTTTTCTTTTTTTGGGTCCCAGCAGCATCCAGCTGATTACACTGAGACCAGAACAAAGTCTGGCTGCATTTAAAATCAGCCAGGAAATGTTCCCAAAAGACAAGGTTTATCTAGGAGATGCCTCTGTCACAGAGGGAGATGAAGGATAAAGCTGAATGTTCTGTTGGCTTTTTTTGTTTAAAATGAAAAAAGAAATTTTAGTATTGCATGAAATATTCTTAGTTCTAGATTTCCTTTAGGGCATCTTCTCAAGAAATTCCACCTGCATGGCCCACTAGGCCATGTTATGTTAAAATGCTGTTAAAATGATGAGCTTACAATTACTTTATTATTACAGTATGATTACAGTGTTGTTATAACAATGTTAAGTGGAAGTCATCACTGAAGGACAGAGTCTTGCACAAAGGAAGGTGCTTTATCAAAGTTCTGGTTGTAATTGTGGGATATTTTACAACAGCTTTATTTTCCTCTTCTGCATAGCCTAAAGACACCCAGCAAGCACTTAGTAGAAAAGCATCTGCAGTGAATATGGAGAAATTCAAAAAGTTTGCAGCACGACGAAAATGGAAAGTAAGTCATTCAATAAATCTTAAAAATGTTGGTCATATACAGATGCAGTAGGCTTACTCCCTCCAGAGAAACATCAGTGCCTTTAAGAGCGGACAAGAAGGAAGAAGAAACCCATTCCTCTGTCATTTGGAATGAATTAGGTGCTTGAGTATGGTGGTATCACAGAATCACTAAAGTTGGAAAGGAC
>NW_010512815.1:0-42013 GCF_000687285.1 Phaethon lepturus
CTGTGAGTTTGTGAAAATAGAACACTGCAGGAAAACCTGGACTGTCTTGATGGTCAGCTCTTTGTGCAGCCTAAGCTCACAACCTTTGTCTTCCTAATGAAGCAATATATGGCCTTACTTCAAAATATTATTGCAAAGAAAAGGCAAGCTAAAGGAAAATGTTAATCTGTTTTAACATGTAGTGTTGGATCAGCAACATTCTTTCCACCATTTACCTTGTACTCCTTACATTTGTGAAAAGTACAAATGTTGTGATTGTGACCTGCACTGAAAACACGTTTTATATTTTTCCCTTACTGTAGACTTCAGCCTAGGTGTCTTTTGTGCATCTTCTCTCTAGGACTGGGGGAATATGCGTTATATGGCCTTTTAAAAACAAATAAACTTGATTCATGCTGAGGTTTTGTTCTTATGTTTTTCTTTATTTTGGTGATTGGTTATTTTAGTTCATAATGGCTGACACCATCTTAGAAAGTGAGGAGTTGTACATAATACTGCTTGAAGGGAAAAGTGCAGAAGTCTGAACTGGGTAGACTTCTATAACTTGGATTTTATTCTTTCATCTAAGATAGCATAGTGAAAGTGCTATCTATTTATAGGTACCAAAGTACTGTGTAAATGTATATTTTATCTTCAATAAGTCTTCATTTGTCATATTGTGGTCTTTTCCTCCTTGTGTTTTATTTAGCTGTACTCAGGGAGCTTATATGCAGACCTTTATGAATATGTGAATAGTTAACTCTTTAAAACCCTTCATTTTTTCAATATATTTTTAAACCTCATTTAGCTTTTCACCTCTTCCCTAATAATTCAACCCTTTTTTCTTTTGGAGGAAAAAAACCCCAAACAAACACCTAGCAAATACTGCTGAAAATATTCTATAGAAGCAATAGTTGTTTGAAATACGAGGTTACCTTGTTTCTAAATTTTCTTTTTATCGCAATGTGGGGCTTACATGCACTCTCCTGTCTTAATACATGTCATACTTGCAAGCATCTTGGAGCTAAAGCACTGATTTACATGGATCAGAGAAGTAAAGATGTTCTAGAACAACGTAATGGAGATGCTATTTGTGGTAATTCTTATTCCTGCTTGCAGGTACTTTTCAAAGGAGAAATTGGAAGTTTAGCCAGACCAATCTCATCAACTAAAGTGGTTTTGGTTTCAGTTCCTTTTTATTTCTGGTTTTGTCATGAAAGGTTTCTACCTCTCTACATCTCGATTTAATCCTAAATTTTAGAAGCTATGCTATACGCTGTGCTATGCCTTTTTATGTCAAATTTAATATGACTATTCAAAGCCCATAAATTGATGAGTATGCTGGAATATTGACATGTTCATTTCAGGAAATGTAAAGAGAACTTGCTTTATTTGTGCAGACTTCCTCACTATGTGAAATCTGTTGCGGGGGGAGAGGATCAATAATGCTATAATCTTGTTATGGTGCTGGCTGTGACTAGTCTTACAAATATAGTAAGCTACTTACTAAAATCCTGCCTCCTACCTATGAGAAGGAAGGTTGTGCCTCGATTAAAAATAATCAAACAGGGAGACTCTTAATTTAAAATAGTCTTCATTTTCTGGAGTTTAACCTAGACATAGTAGAAGTTTTCAGGAAAAAAAAAAATTGTGAAACTTCCTTTTCATATTTAAGTAGCATTTATATTTGTAGGCCAGCAAGATTGTATTTTTAATTTTTCATTTTCTACATGGAAGGTTATTGTTTGGTTTATACACTGCACATAAGAATACAGGACTAAATCCATTGCTAGTCTCTGAAAACTTAAATACAGGAAGAGGCCAGTAGAAATACATAACATTTATCTTAATAAAGGAGCTGTCACTATGTTGTATTCTCTGGGTAACTTTTTGATTTGTGGTGTTTTCTGTTTTATGAATATGTTGAAAATACTGAGAGAGACCAGGCACTCTGGAACAAGTGACAAAAAACAGTATGATGTGTGACTGAAGGGCTTATGTTCCTCTCCTCCTTAGTGCTTAACTGTAAATACGGAAATGCTTGTGCTAAGAAGTATTTCTACAAGGAAAATATATATATTGCGAAAAGCCTATATAAAGCAGTACTGAGTGTATTGGGTTTAGAAGTTGTAGTATATCTTTCTGTAAGAAGATTTTTTTTTTTTAATTTCCCAGTTTATAAAGGGAACTGTATCTACATATGTGAGCTGTATCTGAGATACCAAGACGCTAGACTCAGGGACATAAGTTTTTACTAGTTTCGTGTTACAGCCTTGTCTCTGTATTCCTCCTGCTGTTGCCATGCAGTATGAGGTTTTCAAAGGATATGCTGTTTTTCTGACAATAAAATGTTCCCATTAAGATATAAATAAGGAAAAAAGTAGTGAAATAAGCTACCAGCATAGCGTGGCTGTGTGAAAGAATAAAATGGAACAAAAGAGACTGAGTAATGACATTGGCAAATAATTTTTTGCAGATAAAGATGTAATTTTACTTGTTTCAAGAGGAATGTTTTCACTTTTTTAAAAGATCCATGGAACGCATTTGTCACTTCCAAGTTTATTTTTTAAATTAAAAAAACAGCAATGAAAAATCATTAATCAGAAATATTTCATATGTCCAATTCAAAATGTCTTTGTGCAAATAATCTCTAACGGTTTCTTGTCTCTATTTTGTGTCTTGCTTTTGTCATTTTGAATTTCCATACAGTATTGCTGGAGGGGGAGAGGAAAAATCATCTTAGTGTTTGTATATATTTGGCTTTCCTCAAACAATTGTAACGCAACAGTCTTGTGACATTGAAGCAGGTGGGTTTTTTTCTGAAATCAAAGTTTACTTTTTCCTTTGACAAAGAATTTTTATCTTCAAGGTGCAAAAAACGCTATGTGCCTCCTAATGTGGTTGCAATACATTTTCATCTTTGGTGCTAAGAAAGCTGTATCACTTCTTTGTATACAGTTCAATGACAGCATGAAGTATAGTGCTTTGAATGCATCCATATTTCAGTGAAATGGTATGCAATTTTCGGAAATACTGTTTTAAAATAAAATAATTAATGAATACATGCATACAAAAATTCTAGTGATTACATGAAACTTTTGTGCAGGGAAAGGAGCAGTATATGGTAAAATATTATTTTAGTAAAAAAATTGCTCAAAGAAAAAAGTTGGAGGTGGCTACATAAATGAGATTGCTTTTATTATTTTATACAACTAGTTTAGAAGTATGTTTCAAAACCTGAAAAAAAACCCAAATTAAAAGTTTATCATGTTTTAAGCAGTCATAATGTAATCTAGAAATAACTTCTGCTCATTCATAAGTGTAAATTTATTTTGTATCTATTAACTTGGTGTCACAAGGTAAACCTAAAATGATTAGTTAGTTGTGTCTGGAAAGGCTTGCTGCTTTGTTACGCCTTCAGCTGATTCAGGTCTTGGGACTAATTTAAATGCATTTCAAGTATAAGGTGAATACTGTCATATTTGCATCACTACATATAGCAAATTGTTGAATTTCAAAACTGGAAGGGATTGCTGTAATCTGTAAATAAAGAGGCACATTATAATGGAATGAAGAGAGGAGACAGCTCATGGTGAATCTCTGTTTCTTGGAAACCGAATCTCTCAGGTTCCCAGTGCTAGACCATTCATCTACAACTATTTACTTGTTTCCTAACTTCCTTTGAACAAATTTGTTTGGAAAAGAAAAAGAAGAGTATTAAGATCGGTATCATGAAGCAAGATTGGTTATCTTCCTTTCTAATGGGAACAACTCTAGACAAAAGTTAGCGTTCTGATCTCTGAAGACGTTTGTTCAGAGTCATCCCTTCCCCAGTTGCCACAAGGATCCAAAATGCAACTTTTTCTCCCACTTGCACCACCAGGCCAATAAGAAAGAGCACTTGATCCCAGTGAAGCCCCACAGATGGAGTTGATTAGATTTCTTTTTAATATAACAAAATGCAATGTGATCTTTTCTCAAATTCAGGAGGTAAGCTGGAGTTGTGTAAAAACAATACAAAAAAACCCAACCAACCAACCAAACAAACAAAAAAAACCCCAAAAAACCCCAAAAAACAAATCCAAAACCAACAAACCAAACAAAAACCCCAATAAAACACCACCAACTATCATGTATATGCCAGTCACTTCAGGCAGATCACTCTGCTCACTTTTGGTGTCTCGGTCCATAACCTAACTATACACTCTGAGATCATCTTCTTGTCAATATAAATGCAACTAGAGATAACAAAATATGTAGGTTCTGCTTTCCTGTTGGGTTTGGGTGAAGAATAACAATATACTGAATAGTGTTGTCTTTCATAAAAGCTGGTGGCATGAAGGGACGTAGTGAATTGAACAAGTTATTTATAGAAAGTTCTTATGACTTTTTTTAGCTCTTCTGAGGCTTTCCTAAATAAATAAAAAAAAAACAAACAAAAAAAAAAAACAAGAACCATGACAGACAGTTTGGAATCTAGCATGCATCCTCTGCTTCTGTTTGTGAACCCATGCTGCTTGGCCCATGTACATATACCTCATACCAGTGTTCTTAATGTATGGGCTGATACGTATCTGGAGTTAGATATGTAATATGCCAATCACCAGGAAATGTTGGAATGCTTTAGTGGGTCTTGGGTTTCCTAGTTAGTTGAACAATTTTCTATACTAAAACCTGAAAATTGGTAGGTGAAATATAAAAGTGGCAGCAGAGTGCCTCTTAAAAGCTTTTCATCAAAAGACATATTATTGGGGGGCAAACGGCCAAAATTTTTTCTCTGGTCTTTTTGCCTGTAGTGAGAATGATTACCTGAAGGAAGGGGAGGGGAATAATGCCACTTAAGCCAGTGCATCTTTGGATCTTCTGGTGTCTCCTAAAGCTGTTCCTTTAAGGCGTGCCCTATTCAGAAGTACAAAGGAAGGAGAACATGAATAACAAAACATGCAGAAAAGATGTTTTCTGCTACAACTGATTTTTTTCAAAGAAGAAATATCATAACATTCGGTTACAGTCTAGTTTGTTTCTCTGTTATGTTTTAATACATAACCTTATTGCAGCCTTTTGATACTTAAAAGGGGCTTATAAAAAAGATGGGGACAGACGTTTTAGCAGAACGTGTTGCGACAGGACAGGAAGTAATGGTTTTAAACTAAAAGAAGGTAGATTTAGACTAGACATAAGGAAGAAAACTTTCACAGTGAGGGTGGTGAATCCCTGGCACAGGTTACCCCGAGAGGTAGTAGATGCGTCATCCCTGGAAACATTCCAGGTCAGGTTGGACGGGGCTCTGAGCAACCTGATCTGGTTGAATATGTTCCTGCTCACTGCGGGGCAGTTGGACTAGATGGTCTTTAAAGGTCCCTTCCAACCCAGACTATTCTGTGATCTTGTTTTAAGCCTCAATACTGCAAGATTTTTTTTTCCTGTCTCCCCACATGCAAACAAAAATATGATGAAGGCCTCACTGGACAATTGTTCTCTAGTCTTACAGATTTTTGGAGAGTGTTTTATAAATTGTCTGCTACTTGTAGCAAAGTTGCCATCAGTACCAGTTCTCTAAGTCCTCTTTTTTTATCAGAGAAGCAATGTTTCGCTTCAGCTTCCAAGGCTATTGCCTGCTGGGCAATTGCCTGATGGACTTTATCTAAACCTGCTAAATCGTTTTTCGTCTTTACTCTATTTTCTTTTTTCCTGTTTTTTTTCACCCATTTCTCACTTCTGCTGATACTGGCCTAATGTAAAGGTGAGTTGAGACTATCTTTAAATTACACTTGTAAATTTAGCACATCTGTTCATCAGGATACCTGTAATGGTCTGCCCTAGCCTTCACAGTAGTTACATTCTCCATGCACACACCCATACTGGCAGCATCACCCTCAGTTACTGAAACAGGGACCTACTTCATAAAGTTGCTAACTCTATACTATGCAGAACAATTTGAGTTGTTTTTTTAATTTCATAGTCTAAAAGCATGGCGTCAGAAGTTCTTGGTGTCTGATGTAATTAATTGTAGATTAGTATTAGAAGGCAATGCTTTTGAGAGACTGGTACTTAATTACAGCCTTTCTATATGCAATCCTGGTGTTGTAAACAGACATAAAAGTATTTTAATAATATGCAAGTTTTATGGTGCTATTATATTTTAACTTTTTATGGTTTTTATACTCTGAGATGTGAATAAAGGTGGTTTGAGGATCAGGTTTCAGATGCTTTAAAATCAAATTTTGTCACACTTCCATCCATATAAAACATTTGTATGCATAATGTCCATGTGAAGCAGTTGCAAATGTATGCTAAATTTCAGGAGCTGATGTAGTGAGCATTCAAAGACTGTATTTTTGTGGAAGCAGCACATCTCAATGATTTTAAATGAATTCTGATTTTTAACATCATGCAGGTGCAGTCACCCTCCATCTGTCAGACACATTATATCTTGCAAAAAGTTCAGAAAAACTCTTTGAAGACTGTGTGAGACTTGGTCCCTATTTCAGTGAGAGAGAGAGAGAGAACACCAGGGCAATTACTGCCTGGAACAGATCAAAACTACATCATTGGAGGTTTTTGCTCATACATACATACCTTTTGTGCTCCTTCAGTAGTAGATCTTATTTACAGACAGGCAAGGTGTTATAATTTGCACCATACCTTTTCTTTTTCATGACTGAACAGTCTGCTGCTTTATCAGTCGATATATTGAACTGTCATAGGTAATTCTGTTGATTAGGCAGATGAGACTTCTTAAAACCTGCCCCTTTTGTAGCATGGCAAAGTACCAGAGACCCTGACTGCTGATCTCTAACAGTTCTTTCTGAAAAAGGAAAAAAAAAAAAAAACAACAAACCCCAAAAAAACCAAAAAACCCACCCAAAACAAAACACAAAAAAACCCAACTTACAAGCTTCAATATCCATTTCCACATAGCAAAAAAAAAAAAAAAAAAAACCCAAAAAAACCACCCCAAAACAAAACAAAAAAAACCCAAATATATAATCTTGCTTTAGGCATCCTGGTTATGATTGACTGTAATGAGCAGAGGTCTTGCAACACAGTATGCTGTTGCCTTATGCTAGCACTTGGGAAATATGCTAAAACTAATAGCCATCACTTAGAAAAATTGCTTTCGAGTGTCTGGTTATAGTCTTAAATAAAGCAGTCACCTTCTTTCATTTCTTATCTAAGAATATTGTTTAAAAAAAAAACACTAAGGATAACAATGAACAAGTTGAAAGAAGGGAAGAAAAGACTGAGACAATAAGTACACAAAGTAGGTAAATTGATGGGGGATGTTCTGTTCTTCTGATATATACACTAGTTATGTTTATACCAACATAAATATTTATGAACCACTGAGGGTACTGCTTTTGAAACATTCTCTGCAAAGCAGAAGTTCTGTTCTTTGCAATGTCAGTATATTTCAAGGCTGGTTTTATTTCCAAATTAAGATGAAAAGTTAAATTTTTGTGAGATGAAAAATCAGGAAATTATTTCCACTTGATAGAATTTAAACTGCTTATAGTAGTGTTTTCATCTATTTATTTACTAGTAAGCAGAAGGAAAATGAATCTGAATGTAAATGTACCATTTAATTTGGCATAGTGCAAATGAGAATTTGAAACTCTTAAGGCTTCCCCTTTCCTCCTCAGGTTTCTCAAAATATTCATGCTTCCACAAGGAGGTTTTTGCAGGCTTGTATTTTTCTAGCTTAAGTAGCTAGTTGTGACTTTGGTTAGTGTCATTTGTCTTTAACCACTTAAATCTGTTGTCCGATAATGAGAATCCCTGTCTGAACTAGTTAAATGTTTTTCGAACAACAGCATGTTTTAACTTGAGTTATTAAATAAAAATTCTTTCTAAAACCCCAGCAAATCATACTGAAACACTGCATTGGTTTGAGTGGAAATGCCAAAAAAAGTAACACATAATACCGTGATGTGTTCTGATTTGGGATCGATGGTTTTGCTTTGTCTTTAAATTGTCTTAGAAAACATTGAACCAACATCTGTGTTAGCAACTAGACATAGATCTTGTCACTCTTTCATTATGCAGAGTTACTGTGCTGTTTGGTACTTGAAGTGGGACTAATGGGACTATGAGAGCAGCATCACTCTCAGTGGCATGCTGCAAGTTCAGGGATCAACAGCTATGCTTGGAGGACTTGCAGTAGTTCCTGCTGAAAAGCTGTCCAAGTGGACTAGGCTGGACTTGTGCAGAGTTACTTACCTCCCTACAAGGCAGCGTGGGGCAGCTGATAAGCAATATCTTAAAGCTCTAGGAAGCAGTGGCTGCCAGCTCAGAGCTTCAACTAGATTTGTGCTTCTCGATCCCTGTGACTGGCAGGGTAGTTCAACCTCAGCTAGCCCTAAACTCAGCAAGGACCTCTACCACTCCTGATGCAGCATCTTGGCTTTTTTATAAATGTGGTTTTCCAGTTTCTGCTGTGTCTGATTCACCCTTTACTTCCCTCTTCAAAATCTGATGTTGGGTTAAATAACTTCAGTGACACAAACTAACTGTCAACTGGTAAACTCAAGCATACATAGCTGGGATAGATTTTGGGCCCTTTTACCTCTTACAGCTTATGCAGCATATTGCTGTCTGAAAATGGTTTAGTATGAGCATTTCGAAGTGGCAGTATGAGGTGTTCAGTTTTACTTATTGCCCACGCTGAGTCTTTTGTCTACGCATACAGTTCTTTTCATGAATCTTATCTCATTTACTTTAGTAACTATATAAGAAAGCAGATTGATTAACTGGTACATCGTATGTCAGGATTGTTTTAGACTATTAACAAAGTGTATGTATGACTTTCAAAATGTGGATTCTGTGTTTATACATCCCCAGTATGTTTGAATTTTACAGTTGGCTAATATTTCATTCATCCCACAGCAGTAGCCTTGAAGCAAAGGGGATATTTGACCAATCTTTTTCAGTGTCAGTAGTTGGCACTTATTTTCATCTGCTGTGTATAAAAAAAAGAAAACCCAAGCACAACAAAAAAACCCCAATCAGCAACAAAAACCACTGATCTAACCTTGAAATTTCAGTCCATGATTATTTAGCATCAGCCTTGTACATTCTTTTGCTGTGAGGGAGAAGTAAAATAAAAATTTAAATGTCTTCCTGCTAAGTAGTGGAATTGAAGTAGTTGTAGAAAGAAAATACACTGTGCTGAACAGGAAGAATTCTTGATTTTGCCAGGGATATGCTCTTTTATCAGCTCACTGAGGCACTATTTCTTGAAATACATTATTTTGAGAGATGTCTCTGAAAGAAACTTGACTTTAAAATGCTTTCAACTCTTCTCATCTTGGAAGACTTTCTGTGTTCTGAAACATTGAAACATTCTGAAATATGCAGTTCTGGATCATAGCGTCTGCCTTTCTTCTCAATAATGGGTTTGGATTTACTAGCCAAGCACTGAATGTGTTATGTTGGAGTAGACTTGTCAAACTCCATAAGAATTAAAACACTTGAATGAACAGTTTGAAAATATGTCTGTATCTTTCTGATCTGTATTTTCTGAACAGTATGTAATTGGAAGATGTGATTATGGTCAAAAACTTCTTCGACGTATGTTGCCATAATGTTTAATTGCTGACTTAGGAACCTGCAAGGATTTTGATGTAAAAGATTTCTTACCATATGTGATATATGACTTGTTTTGGAATCATTTCACTGGTTTTTCCCGCTTCATTGTGGTGAAATTGAGATTTTCTGCATGTTACTGTTATAACTTTATATCAAATTTTGTATTCCTTTTACTTCTATAAACTTTTGTTTCGAGATACAGGATGTTGACTTCTACTTTACATGCTGGCTTCTGAATACCTTTTTTGTCCAAGGACTGAGAGAAGATGTTTGAGCTTTATAATTTATCTCAGAGACTAAACTATGTCCAGACCTAATTATACAGTGGTTGCATTCACTCCTGGCAGATCAATTAATTATACATTCATCAGCACTGAGCTGGACTGTAAAACCTGGGCTATTTAAGCACAGAAAGTTCATATGCCAGTCAGCATGCCGTGATGAAATGTGCTGGTATCTATCACAAATACATCAGATTTCTCTCTTGCTCTTTCTTCAAGAGCTCTGCACAACTTTCTCATTTGTTGTGTGAGGAGTGGCTGAGGGAACTGGGCTTGTTCAGTCTGGAGAAGAAGAGGCTGAGGGGAGACCTTATCGCTCTCTACAACTACCTGAAAGGGGGTTGTGTTGATGTAGGTGTTGGTCTCTTCTCCCAAGTAACTAGTGATAGGATGAGAGGAAATGGCCTCAAGTTGCACCAGGGGAGGTTTAGACTGGATATTAAGACAAATTTTTTCGCCGGGAGGGTGGTCAAGCATTGGAACAGGCTGCCCAGGGAGGCGGTGGAGTCACCATCACTGGAAGTGTTCAAAAAACGTGTAGACGTGGCACTTCAGGACATGGCTTAGTGGGCACAGTGGTGTTGGGTTGGTGGTTGGACTTGATGATCTTGAAGGTCCTTTCCAGCCTTAATTATTCTGTGATAGCGTGATTCTGTATCTCAGAGCAAAGTGTAGTGCTAGGACATGTCCTGTGATACATGTCTGAAAGACCTGCTAAGGACCATGCTCACAAACAGGTCTTTCTGACTCCAGGGTAACTTTTAAAGTGAAGCAGGTCTTTGTAGGAATATATATCAATGTAATGCAATCAGAGCATGTGAAATAAGCTCTTGATGTAAGGGTTGTCACAACAATGCTACCTTGTGTTGGAGGTGTAAGCCATGTTTTCAGCTTGGCTATACTCATATAAATCTAGAAAACATATGTTTGAAAACAAAAATGACCATCTACCAATATGAGCTACTATTGCATATGTATTTTCATTGAGAAGTTGAGAGGTAACTAGACAGGTAGCACATCCATAGTGTTGGTGAATGCACAGCTGAAAAACGTGTGGATAGCCTGGTCACCGTTGCAGTGGAGTCTTCTATAGGGAAAATGTTACAAACTGGAAATGTTCGGGAGTAGGACTAGCTCACATGCAATACACCTAGGTCTGTATCTGTTTCTGCTTGATTTTACCATTTTTCTGTTTGTTCCAACTAATTCTTCAGCAAATATCCTTGCAAATCTAAAGTATCGCTCAAGTTAGATATTAGTTACACCTAAGGTTTCAGCTGTTCCGGGTAGAATTGTGTTTAGAAATAAACAGATCATTTAATTACATTTTAATATAAACTTATCTTATATTTTTTATTTTTGTATATTATATTTATATATAGGTTTGTGTATATGTAAGCTCACAGTGGTGAGACACTACAGTAATAGGCTGCCTTGAAACAGGGCAGAGTCCTGCAAGCAATACTGCTTGTACCTTCAAAATTCACAAGTCACTTATATAACATTCAGAATACAAATAAATGCATTTCCTTAATTACATTGAAACATATCTGGTATGTGAACTTAAAAATACTTTTGATTTTTTTTTTTTTTTTTACATCAGAGGAGTCTAACACTGGCAGTTACAGCCTTGAGATTGAGCAATCAGAGGTAAGTCTGTGGACTCTTTAAGAAGAGTGCCACAGTGTCCAGGTACTACTTAATTCAGCTACTGTACTGGCTGTTTGGTGTTGTTGATCTCTTTGAGGAAAAGGTGATGTGGCTAGCAACATGGTACTGTGCCTTTTCAAAGACTTGTACAATAACCACAAAATTCTGTTTTTGAAAATACCTTAGTAAGTGCCAAGGTCCACTGAAAACAATGGAAAATGAAAGGTGTTTAAAATTGTGAAGGTCTTGAAGATGTTTTTTAAAATAATTTTTTTTTTTTTAAGAAGTTTATAAATACATTCTCAGCGTGACAGGGCTGAGCAAAGCTTTGGAAGACAGGAGGCAGCTGGCAGAAGGAAGCTTTAATGTGGGCTCAAAGCAGTGATGTGTGATTCTAGGGGGAATCTCGGGAATGTACTTCTTGGAGGACCTCAGGAAAGAATAGGTTGAGAGCAGCCAGAAGTATCTCTGATGGCTGATCTGTACTGTTTCAAGAAAGCAAGACTTTTTTTTTTTTTTTTTTTCTTCCTCTCCTTTGGCATAAGTTGACCGTCCTGATTTGTGGACAGTGGAACGAGTTCCCAATCAGTGCCTTATCTGCCTTTTTTTTCCTTGTTGCATCAATTCTGCATATGAAGTGTGTGTTATGTAGATAGAAATATTTGTGGTGCATGTAATGATGTATATAAAAGAAAAGAGCCAGTTTCCCAGAATAGATGATATACTAGTTGCAGGTGAGCTGATGTTCTCTATGTGGTGTTTTTAACCTTTCTGAGGATTGCATGACTATGCCATCTGCAGTCAGGCTAGTAGGGATAAGGTGGATGTCTGTGCATATGCAAAAAAATTAACCTCATAATGAAAACTATCAAGTACCTTTTTCAATATGACTTCTCCCTTATGCAAGCATACTTTGCTACTTCTCTGTATTTCCCTGACCCCAGATAAGACCATTTAATTTAAACGTTGTTATTCTGGTGATTTACTTTCTTTTGCTAATGCCCGCTTCTCCCTCTTCATGTCTCTCTTCCTTCAAATGACTTCTCCACAATCTGCATCGTTTCTCACAATCCACCTGCTTCTGGTTTGTGTATTGACTTTTACGCTAGACTGCACTGTCTGCTTTTTTCCTTTTTTTTATCAGTCCACATTGTCCTCCTTATTTCAAAAAAAGCTTTTTCCTCCCCCACCATATCACCACCTTACCAAATGGTAAGTTGCCAGTTCTATGGAACAAGACTTGTGTATTTTCCTTTCTGTTTATTTGCTTGAACTAGTTATACAGAACTGTGTGAAGACATAGAGCTGTGTTAATATTTGTTAATGAAAGTATAAGGCTTTATTTTCTCTGGAAGCATTGCAACATTTTAAAAGTTGCAGGTTTCTCTGGTGTCTTTGAACGTCACTTTATTAATATTTCTATATTCAAGAGTTCTGACATGTGTCATGGGGTGTTTTAAAAGTTTTCTGTTTCAAATAGATGACAAATCTAACAAATCCTTTTTGATTCAGCTAGTATGGAGAAGTTTGAAAAAAATACCTGACATTGTACAGTCTTGCACAAAATTGTGTTCCCAGACATCTTTGTGGCTTGCCAGTTTTGATATCTCTTGTAGTCCTCTCTGTAGTGTAATTAAAATTCTGGTGAATCCCAGACTCCAAAGGCAAGCTGATACTTTTTTAGGTTTGTTGGGTTGTTTTTTTAATTCATGATCAGCTTTTTTAATGGGTCTAAACTTTAATTTCAAATTTTCTTATTTTGTGCTGTTAACAAATGCATAATTACTTAATTTTCACTAGATTTTTTCATATAGCAAGAACAGAATATTACTGAACTTTCATTTTTGACTTGCATCATATGAAAAGTTTTACCTTTCCTATGTATCAAATACTAATCAAATGGTCTCTTTACATTTTATTTCCCTTTCAGGAACATAATCCTTTTTATACTCTTTCAAAATTACAGGAAGAAATTCTGGACTGACACCAGTAAGAAAACTGGTATTTATTGAATATATCATGGCAAAAGATTTGCCATCTTTGTGTGACCTCTTCCTGTTCCAGTCTGGTCCTTGATTCACTTTTTAAGCCCGTTAACCTGTCAGTTGTGGTACCAGTCAATACCCAGCAGTACGCCACACTGAAAGATTTATCTAGAACTACTTTGACGGCATCTTCTGTTCAGGAAAGTTTCTTGTCATAGGTCTTGTATGTTTTAGTTGGGTTTCGGTTTTGTTTGGTTTTTTTTTTTTCAACCTTTGCAATGTGTTGTAGAATATTTCTGTTCCTAAATATTTTAGTGGGCTCGTGGAAGTGGTTAAATAAATAGTATATACTGTGCATGTACATGTAAGGGCATAGTGGAAATGTCACAGTATGCAAGTCAGTCTCTTTGATTTCTACCAAGATGCCGGTAATAGGAATCAGCAAAATGGAAACTGTTTCATTGTAACAGCAGTGCAAATAGTTTACATTGTTACTCAATTTTTTAAATAATGTATGAGAGCATGGAGTAAATTCCAAGTCTGAAATATATTATTCTACACTGGGGGAGGGGTACTGAAATGTAAACTTCCAGGACTGAAAGTTTCTAAGAGTAGGTTAGTAAAAGAACCATCCTCTCAGGATCCTTTCTAGTCTAGATAGCTTCTCACGGTATTCTTTTCTTGTCTGTTAGCATGAACTGCAGAAACTATTGAGCTCTGCTCACTAAAGCGTTCGAGGGAAATCATTAATCTGCCCGTAGGAATTGAGTACTATTATCAGTGACACTACTAATATTTCATAGAATACTCTTTTGATGGAACACTATAAATAAGTAAATGAAATAATTATTTATCCCAAATACGAACATGCTGGCGTAACCATCATGCACTCTGCTTCTGTTGAAAAGTCAAGTAAATCATAGTAAGCAATACCATGGTCTGTCCATCCACTATGCCTGTGCCTGGCTACTCCTGTATGTAAGCAAGCTCCTCCACCCTCCAGCCTTTTCTGATACAGTTATACAGAGCTGGTGCTTCTGAGCAGAGTTGCTTGTTTTCTTGTTACTTTTTTTCTCCTGTAATTGATCTGACCGAAGGGAAGTGTAAGGTTGGAAATATGAGGAATAAACAATACTATTTAGTGTGGTTGGAACTTCTGTTGGAACAATTGGAAAATTCTCTCCTTTAAGAACTTGGAACTGTTTTACCAACATTATAAAATTGTACAGTACGATAACTCCAATTTTCTAACATCAGTAGGAAATGAGTGAAGACAGGCCAACCTTGATAGAAAGGGAGAATAGGAGAGAAGCAAGTAATTTATTGATAAACCACAATCCAGAAAATTATATTTAATTTTAAACATTTTCTTGGAAGGAGGGGGGCAGAACTGTGCTTCAGTGTTATCAGAATCTCACCTGAAATGTGAGACAGCAAGAGCTCTGGGTAACCAAGGTAGCTCTTAGGATACCATATGTGATGCATCAGCTGGCTTATTGCTGTTCAAGGGATATTGCTGAAGATGGGAACTATGAGGCAATGGATTGTTTTCAGAAGCTAAAGGTATTTCTGCTCTGTGGCATGCAGATGTATGAGCAAGCACAGAGATCTTAACCTGTTCCTGCAGTGCTTTGAATTATAGTTGTTCTCCCCAAAAGAACTTCTTATCTAAGCCAGACACAGCCCTTGGAAATACGCAAGGGAACTACGGTGTCAACTGTATCATTTTAATAGCATATGAATCTAATAGAGATGAAGTAAAATGTATTTCACAGAAGTTTCAGATGGGAGTTTATTTCTTTGGTTTCTCTTTTACTTTACAGCAGTATTTTCCTCTTGAATTCAACTGAAATTTTTAAAAACTGCTTCTTCTGGTTTAAAATGAAGATGTACAAGAGAGAAGAATGTACTATAACTGGTTGGGAGAAATATCTTTTAATAGGATTTCTGTTTCTCCCTTATTTGATAAATAGGATGTGTTAGGAATAGATTACTATAAATATGATTTGAAGAGTATTTTAGAAATACTTATCACTGAACTTTGAAAGTGCTGTCATCAGCTAAATATTTTGTGGTATAAAAAAGCTAGTTAAATAATGCAAGTTGCAGTATAAAAATCTGCAATCTTCTGATAGGAAAAACTTCATTACGTCTACTCATAGGTGAAGATTAACTGTATTTATCTGGGTTTGGCAATGGTACAATAGCATGATGTGATTTGAAATGGCTGGTGTGTTAAAATAGGAAAACCAGGAGTACTGGACCTTTTAACAATAGTATAAAATTAGTACGGTATCTTGCAAGAGCACAGACTCTGTACACATTTGTCAGCTTCTATAAAAAAGAAATAGTAAATTATGAAGTTTCTTGAATTTAAACAAAGTCTCTGATATAAGAATATTTGCTTTCTTGAATGATTTGTTCCTATTAACCTGTGCCTGTTTGCCTTAACGACTGAGGGAATAATAAAGTTAATCTGTTGGCTTTGACAAAAGGCATTTATTATAAGTGACATATACAACAAAGGTATCTCTTTGAAGGAGAGGAGGTCAGTAACCAGTAAATGCCCTTTTTATAAAAGTATAAAAAAAATAAGTGATGAATGTAGCTTCTAAAGTTAACATTTTCCTGCTAAACTTTCCACTGTCAAAAGCTTTGTCATGAATAATGTGTTTATATAAACACAACTTTCATGGGTTAGTAAGGGTTTTTTTATGCTGTACTTTCTGATTTGAAAATCTATGTTTTCATTTCTTAGGAAGTAAGAAAAAAAACAATTTTCAGAGTTCTTGAAATGTTTTGAGTTTTATTCAAATCAATTGCAGACAGATAAGTGAAAGGAGGAGAGTCATTTGCAGAATCTCTGGGATTGTGACAAGTAAGTCTCCTACACCCCAGCTGTGGTCCCAAACTCTTTGAATCCATAAGTGGTTTCTCTGTGACCTGGTTTTGTTTTTTTAATATAAAAGTCTCAAGAGATGGAGAGTATATTGTCCCAGTTAAGGTTTTGCCAGAGCTGATATTCCCCAATGCACATATCTTATTTTATGAAATTCTTACACAGAAAGTTTCACAAGTACCATTAGTTATCAAAAAAACCCCAAAAAGGTGTGGTTCATGTACATAAGGATGACATTCTGAAAATTTATTTCAGGTTATCTTGAAGGGTTTTTTAATGTGATTTATTTTGTTTTTTTCTAATTTTCTTCAGAGCTTCAACAATTAATCATAGAATTTGGAAGAAATTGTACTTAGTATTGCAAATTGATCCATACAATGTTGGGGAGGATCACCATCATCATTTTCTTTAGGATTTCTCAGGGCAGAAGGGGAGGCTTAAAGCCTCAGTAGGAGAATGTTCACAATTTAAAAGCTTGGATATTCAAACAATAGGTAGGACATTTGAAAGTGCTACCTACCTACCTACCTATGCTGACTCTGTGAAAATGCAGCACATGCTTCCATGTTAGTTTTATGTGTACTCTCGGGGGGGGGGGAAGTATACGAATGAAATGTCATAGCTGAATAGTGTTAAAGCCGTATTTCCAAACAGTTTGCTGTGATAATAGTTGAGATTGGGGAGTAATAAAGAAGAAAAGAGGCTGTAAAAGCAGAAAAAATCATTATAACTAGAAGCCTTCATTAAATGCTGTGTAAATTAAATCAATGTTATTCTGGTGGAAGAACAGGAAACTACTTTTCTAGATAAACTAAATGATATCTTCTTGGAGCAACAAGACAGATGTCCCAAGAAATTCCTCAAAATTTCATTCTGTAACTGGCCTGGTTCTTCTAGTCAGCTACTATGGAGTGTACTGTATCCCTGGTGTGATCTAGGGTAACCATTTCAAGGACTCAATACTTTCCTATGTCTTTGATACCTTAGAGTTATGCTTGTGTTTTTTCATACTGTATTACACCAGAGGAGATGCATTCTTTGATCCTTTAATACAGGCAAGGTTAAGCATCCCCTCCCTTCTCCCCGAGGAGATATGGGACTTTCAAAACAAATACAAAGTTTATCCTGATTTTTGTCTTTTCAGGGATTGGAAGGAGAAAATATCTGATAGTTTCAGAAAATGGGAGGAAAATACTTTTCTCACAGAACTGATTTTATCAGCACCTCTCTCTTTACTACTTCCTCATATGTGATATTTCCTCAAGCCTGTGTTTTATGCAGAAATTACAATATAATTGTTTGCCTGAATTTATTTTTTGTAAGTCTTTTGAGGACCAACGTGTCATTGAATACCAGTGCTAGAGAAATTTTAAAAATATGAAGGTCTCCAAGTCATCTAACCCAAGTGTTTCAACAGGAGTCTATTTGGAATTTCTCTTTGTTATATTGTTGTAGATCAAGAAAATGTTAATGACCTGTGGGGTGCAGCTTTAAGGTAATCATCATCAGCATAACTGCTTTGTGGTATAAATGCATTTCTAGCCTAATAAACAAGTGTGATGTAGATTTTCATTCTAGCAGTAGAAAGTTAATTTATTTATTGGAATTCTGATCTTGAAATCTTGTACATAGTAAAGTTGTCCAATGTGCGCAATATGTAGGAAATAACAAACTTGAATTAACTCACAGAAAAAATTAGTATGCATTGCACTTCAACAATTTGTCTTTTGTTTCTCTAATCAAAATTTCAGTTAATTTCAGCTTTGTTCTCAGCCTCCCCCACATTAGTTCTGTTGTCTTGAATTCCATCATTTGTAGCAGCTGGCTTCTTGTCAGTCTGTAGTGTGGACCTTTACATCAAACAGCAAATTAATTACAGGAGAAGAAATCCCAATAGTACTTCTATGCTTAAAGGCTTTCACAGTTATCAAGAAGTGAATGTTGCTGATTCCTGTCAGAAATGAGAAGTGGAGCATGGGGAAGGGGGCAGCGCATTCTTCACAGGTACCATTAGTTACCTCTAGAAGTAAGTGCTGGTCAGTACCTGTACCTGCCCTTTCCTAGACCCTTCCCTCGCTTGTTACAAATTTAAATTAGGAAAACACAACAATTAAGGAAAAAAAGTAGTAGTGAGGTGGGTGTTTTTGTTAAAAGATACAAAGCCTAAGGCACCTCAAGTGTAAAATCACTCTCTGGAGTTTATTGGACGGTCTGCTTGCATCCGAAATGTTAGTTCCTTTTCCCTGTACCACATCGTAAGAAAACACAGCAATTAAGGAAAAAAAGTAGTAGTGAGGTGAGTGTTTTTGTTAAAAGATGCAAAGCCTTAAGGCACCTCAAGTGTAAAATCATTCTCTGGAGTTTATTGGACGGTCTGCTTGCATCCGAAATGTTAGTTCCTTTTCCCTGTACCACATCGTAAAAACAGAATGAGAAATGGCTACTTGAATTTGTTCTGTCATTAGTTATGAACTTACATTTTTCTTTCGCAAAAGAGAAATCAAGGGACCCTTTTAAAATCAAGCAAAACATACGAAAAAGGTCATGAGTGTGTTCTCCAGAAGGTGCCCATAGAAACATGTTTAACGTGCGAGCAGTCAATGTTTAGACCATCAACATGCTTTTCAGATCCCGTCAGTAACTTAGTTAGTCTTCTATCAAGTAGCTGCACTGTGTTAAATTCCTTTTCTTCGTAATGACCATTAGTAATGGCTAGAACAATTACATTGCTTTTGTATTTTGCCAAAATGCAGGAGAAGAAAAAAAAAAAAAAAGCCACAAACCAAAATGCAACATTCAGACAACTGTGGTGGGGAAATAGGCAGGGGAGTTGCTATATGGTGTAAACATGAAGGAGATGTGTTCTACTTAAGGTGAAATACCCTATTGAAATGATGGGGTAGTTTAGTCTAATTTATGTGCTATCTTCTATTGCTTATTTCCCTTGTTTTTATGTTTCTCTTGAACAAATAGGTACTATTTCCTTGGCTGTCTTTTCAAGAGACACATAATCTCTGACTTTCTGATATTTTTTGCTATCTTTAACTAAACTATTTCATGTAGTTTATCTTTTTAGTAGTGTGCAGATCACGAAAGAAGGTAATACCTTGCTGGTCTTAAGAGAATAATGAATTTGGTTAGATACAGTGTCTTGTTTTATAGCAATATCTTTGCTCATTTTCTGTACCGTATTGTTAGCATAGTTTAAGGGTTCAGTCCAGCATTATTCCAAGGCCATTTTCAAAGTCCTGCTGTGATTCTGATTCTTTTATATTTGTCTCTAGTTTTGAGCTGAATATGAAATTTTGTGGTTTAGCTTTTGAATGGGAAATGTAATTTACAACTTGTCAGTTTGTTTACAACATGGATGCCACTGTGAAGGATTCTCCTAAATATATACTCAGCCTTTCTCTTTTGTTCTCTGTTCATTTCTTTGTTCCCATGAAGCGTGGAAATACACAAAAATCACTTCGAAAATCTAAATTCGTAGCTCTCGCTGCTGACCGTATCCTCCGGGCCTTCCGGGCAGCACAGGCGCTGCGAGACAGCAGATGGTGGCTGCACATGCAGGGTATCCATCCAGGAAAGACCGCTTGTCTTCTCTCAGCATCCCTGCCCTTCCTCTGCCCACAAAACTCCACTTTACTGACAAAACTTGAGTAACTGCTCGTGAAAATGGTTAGGATCCGTTTTTTATGAACATAGAAACACTCTTAAGTGTGGTCATATTACCTCCCATACGTATTGCCAGGTACACTACTTGTCTCTGTTTTATGGTGAGTAGGTGTTCTGTGTAATCTCTGAGCTGTTTGTGATGAATCAACTATTACAGGTTTTGAAATGTGTTTTTAACTGTCAAGGTACTGAACACATTTTAATCCTCTGTAAAATGAATGGTTCAAAATGACTTGAGAGTCTGCTAGGCAGCAGGTTATAGCATGAGTAAGAACCATTAATTCCATTTGTATTTGTCTCAAACTGTATTAATGACAAGAAAACTTTGCATACATGGAAGTCATTCAAAATACTGAGCCACAAATGAGACGTTGCTGTGAATCTTTAGCTTTGAGAATTGCTTTGGAGATTCTGTGTAAGAGAAGCTAACTTATTCTTGATTAAACTACAACTTTTTTCCTTTTTCAATGGAGTGTGATCTAAGTTTGAATAAACCTATTCCTTGTCTTAGTGATGTCTATTCAGTAGTTGTGTGGGCTTAGATAATCAGGATTGAGACTGGCAAACTTGCAAAGCATTACTGCTATAGAAAACCGAATTGAAATACAATGGTGTTTACACATGTGCAAAGGGACCCGAACCAGTGCACACATACAGGAACCCAGCGTTCAAATATGCTTCATCCCATCCTGAAATGTGTCTCTGGTGCTCATGATGCTGAGTGTTTGGAAAAGGAGCTCCCCTTGCAAGGTTTCTGGATGAATGCATTCTGTTAGATCTCTAATCTAGCTTGCTACTTGAACTAGGATGTCTCTGAATTTTTCTAGGAAGTGAGGAACCTGGATTCAAATCCCTTGCAAAGTTTCTGGATGAAAGCATTCTGTTAGATCTCTGTAATCTAGCTTGCTACTTGAACTAGGATGTCTCTGAATTTTTCTAGGAAGTGAGGAACCTGGATTCAAATAATCTTTTTTAAGTTATTTTTATACCACTGGAAACAATGATGACTGTATTTATAGCCAGGGTAAAAAGTAAAAATAAAAAAAAGCAGTCAAAGTGTATCCAACTGGTCTTTTGATTATTTGAAGTTTAATTGATAAAATGGGAGATTTCTGCCTCTGTGGTTATGTGAATGGTAGCGCTGACTTCTGTTAAGTGCTCTAAAACAACGGATTGCTACTGTGATGTTTTTAGGTTTCATAGTAACTCTCAAATTTGTATCCTGGTTGACTGAATTTCTGTTGCCCTTATTAAGGGATGGGAGTGAGGAATTTTTAAGCGTGATATCATAGAGGTTTTAATTCATTTACCGCTTCATACTTCTCTTGGAGTCCATGGGTGTTTTTCACGGGTAGTTTTATTGGCCAAACAAACCCGTTAACAAGCATGAATGTTCTGACACACATTTTAATAATAAAATGGTCAATTTATATATAGATAATTATTCTTTGGAATGTAAAGCTTGTAGGAAGGAAACATACTTTACTGTATGGTTTCATGGATCCTTAATATTTTTGAATACAGGTAACGAGTTTGGACATCCAGAATGGCTTGACTTTCCCAGAAAAGGGAATAATGAGAGCTACCACTATGCCAGAAGACAGTTTAATCTTACTGAGGATCATCTTCTTCGCTATAGATTCCTAAATACATTTGATAGAGATATGAATAAATTGGAGGAAAGATTTGGCTGGCTTGCATCTCCCCCGGTAAGCTGTATATACTAAATGATAAGTTTTTAGTCACCAGTTGGGTATGTGTTTAGAATAACAACAATACCAAATTTGCATGCAGAAATTTTAAACAGCACTTTATTATGCACTATGTAATGTCCCACCATATATTTCAAGTTGTCAAAACATGTCACTGAAATATCTTCCACAGATAATAGAAATCTGAAACAGTCGCCTTTTATCTTCATAGTGAGCTCTTTTCCTATTATTTTTGCTATTTTTAGCTGGTAACTGCACATTGGATAAAGCAGACTATAAAATTGTCTGTAATCCAATCCAAGGACTGCTTTGGGAAAGTGTAAATTGTTCTGATGATTTACTTTTGTATAAATAATTCTCTGTTACTGAGAAAACACTTTCAATAGAGTATAATGTAAGTTATTGTCTTCCGGTCTTCAACCTGTCACTCTTGTATTTACCTATTTTACCTAAATATTGCACTGTACTATCAAAGCATCTCAATTATTATAATTTCTCAGTGTTTTATTATTTCTTTCTAGTCATAATCCACTTTTTTTTAATGAATGTCTATTTATTAGCCACTTCAGCAAATAGAACAAAGGTGCAGCAGTTTAGTGTGGCTTATCAAAGCTATTTCTTACACAGATTTTAAAAAACAAACAAAAACGTATCCGGTGCTTTATTTTCTAAATTACTAACGGTAGATGTGATGCTGATCCCCATAACAAGTAGGTTGAAGACTTGATTTGATAAAAGGAATCCACTTTTTGCTAAGGGGAAATGTGATAAAAAGACCACATTACCAATCTTTGAGCAAGAATTTTTCAAGTACTGTATACCTAACATGCTTCTGCCTCTTCAATTTTACATTGCTTTATGAAAAGTAACCTACAGTTTAGTAATCAAAAATTTTACATGAGATGACATAGGTAAACGATTTCAGTTTGCCTGCTGCTCTTATCCATGTTGCTTGAATCTTTGACTGTTTTTGTTTTACTTGAAATGAGGTATAGAGTGTTTTTCTTTCCCAGGCCTTTGTGAGTGAAAAGCATGAATCCAATAAGGTCATCGCATTTGAGAGAGCAGGTCTCATTTTTATTTTCAACTTCCATCCGTATCAAAGTTACGTGGACTACAGAGTGGGTATTGAAACTCCAGGAAAATATCCTTTTCTCTACTGTTTTGCTTGTACAGAAAACTTTAGAAGTTGAAAACTAATTATATTTGTTATCTAATATGAATGCAAACTGTAGTTAAAAGGTAGGAAACCACTCATTTGTCACCAGTATAATCTCTCTTTTATTCTTAGTGTACAGCAAAAAGTAATTTAGAAATTTGCCACCTTTATAAGAGATCATTTTGTAGAAACCAAAAGTAAAAATAGCAATTTAAAGACTACATGTTAAAGTTTTCTTGTGATGCCTTGTTTTTTGGAATTATGCTGAGGAGTGAAAAAGCAAGTAACTCCTACTTCTTAAACTACAGAAAGCGATCACAGTAAGATGAGGCTGTGCATGCAGTCACACAGGAAAATGCATTAGCTTCAACCTTCATCAGGAAGGTTGTACCACTTCCATTTGATAACTGGGTGGACTGAGAATGTGCTCTTAGCTCAGCTGAGCTTGAGCTCTTGAGTAATTGGCTAAGTTTGCATTTGTGTCCAAATTCTTAACATTAAGCTAACTTGCTGGAGGAATTTAATTTGTCCAAATTTAGTTTGTTTCAAGTCCTTTGACAAACAGTCTAGTGAATCTTGCTGCGTAAGTTTAAAGCACTGCAGTTCCAGTTTTGGCCTACTCTCTTTTTACTTATCAGCAATTTCAAGAAACTACTGCCCTATTTCAGTTGCTTTAGTTCAATGTATTAGTCTAACTTCTGAGCACTGCTGAATTGACCTACAGGGTCTCAGGAACTTAGCAGGATTCTGGATTAGAAACACCAAATCAAACTCATCTTCTTCAGTGCTTTCTTCTGCTGCCTCTGTACTGCTACTGGAACTCCTGGAAAAGGTAGAATGGAGTAGTAAATTGGGATAGTAAAATCTTAATCTGGTGGTGTGAGATATAACAATACTTGGCTGTCATAGGCTTCTGTTTAAGTTGATGCTACTGCACTTCATATCTTGTATGAAATTATTTGAGTTCTGCAAATGGAAAAGGTGTAAGTTCCGTGTTAAGAACTACAACACATAACGGAATTGGTGTGACTCTTGCTCTGATACTTATACAGATATGATTAAATCCAAGCCATATTTTGTTGTTCACATTCTGCCTTTCTTTTTCAAAGATGCTAGAGGTTCAGCTAGCAGAAATGCTTACAAAATATTTTTTAAAAATCTCGCTCTTAATAACTTTTTTATTGTTTATTTTCTGTCTTTTCCATAGCACATCTTCAATCAGGCTTGTATTTAATTATGGTTACATATGAGCCTGTTTTCCTAACTTCATTTTCTGGTTTGTGCTAAATTAATGAAATACCTAGGCATTGCTTTTCTGGGTGTGTAAATGCCCTGCCCACATTGTTACAAAAGTTCCTACTCCTTGGCACTTACAGCTAAGATGAGATTAATCTGTGCTCAGCCTTCTGAAACTATTTGGGCTTTCTTTATGTTTGTGGAAATATTTTTATGACCAGATTGCTGACTAAATATTTAATATAAACAGCCTTTTTTAATCAGTGGTCTAAATTTTTCAGTTGTTTCAGAAAGATTTCATGTATCTATCTTACACCACCAGAATCTCCTTTCCTCTTATAAATTAGGTATTTACTGTTTGTATATAATCCTGAACGCACTGCTCCTGTTTCGGCCGAGGCTGCTCTATAGTAGCACTTCTGAAGCAAATTGTGAAACCTGCTTTTCATGGGTTTTACTTTGCAAATCAAGTCCCAGTTGGGTTTCAGTAAGTTAGTCTGTTGCTAGTTCACTCTGGGCATTGGAATGGCTTTCTACTGTATCTTGGCCAGAAACAGTCATTGCTAATTGATTTTTTTTTTTTTAATGTAAGCAGAAACTCATTGGAAAATGTTTCTTATTCACTTAGTAGTAGATGATCAGGGACATTTTACATCCTTTATGCTTATTTTGTTCACTGAAAATCATACAGAAACTTAACAGCTCCTGTGTGTTCAAAACAAGTATGATACAAACAAGGCATACAGATGATGTTTCATATTTCCAGTTTATATTGTATTTTTTAATGTGTTAGGGTCAGTACATATCCTCGTCTTTTAAGTGTGTGCAGTATAATTTTATTTACATTATATATTATAGGTACTTTAAATTTAAAAGGCCCTTGTTAAAGCATAAAGTTCCATATTAGCTTTTCATTCACTAACCTAGAGTTTTTATTGCTGATCGAACTGCTAGTTACAAACAGTGTATTTGCTTTTGTTGAGGTTCTTTGTCTGACTAACCCCTCCTGCCCCAAGCAAAACTGTGGACTTTATGGTTCTCTGTTCTCAATGTGTGATGTGCGCTGCTGCCTTTGGTGGGAGCGGAGGGCTCTAAATGCTGCTGCTGCTCTTACTTCTCTGTGAAACACAGTGCACCTTCACCTCAGAGAGCCTTGTTCATATGGTTAAGGAAGTGTCTGTCCCCTTTTATAAGGTATTGTATTGTTTGCAACTCTGAGGGGAAGTAGTTCTGTTAATTTAGTGTTCTCACTAGGGAGTCTGAAATGTAGAATATTCCTATAAATCACCTTTTCCATAGTCTTCCCCTATTCGTTTTATTCTGTGTCAGTTCAATGCATGAACCAGGGGAAATTCCAGAAAATCCTCTGGGAGAGAACTGTTGCCAACTGCCTCTCAACCTGGTTTAACCTTGGATTTTAAAGTTTGAAAGTAGGAACCTTCTCTTCCTTCCATTATCTCAGATTCTGAAGGTGCAAGTCATTCTGAATAGTACATATACTTAGGCAGACATATCGCAAGAGATTGTGCAAGTTCTGGTTCACAAAGCTGTCCTGACATGATCTTCAGATTTCAAAAGCTGCAGTGTTTTGCATGGTTGTCCCTCAAGCAGTGTTTCCCATGCCAGGAGAATAAAAAACCTCCTCTCATCTGAAAACTATCCCGTAAAAACACTTCGCTAGAATTAGGCGTGTTTGAACAAATAATTTAGCTGCCCCAAATCTGTAGTCTTAGCTTGAAAGCAGATTGAATTTATCTGCATTAGACTTTCCTGAAACAGGATATAGGAAGTTGCAGTGGCTTCTGTTGATCGTTGAAATAAAATCATAATGTTTCTTCTTAAACTGTTGTGCATAAAGAGGAGAAAATAACGGAGGAGTGAAAAAGAAAAAAGCAAGTTTAACTTGGGTCAAAACCTTTTGATTTGACTCGTAAGCATCTTTTTTTTTTTTTTTTCTCCTTTGGCCTTCGAAATGTCTTGGTTATGTTAATTAAGATCTCTTTAACTGTGAAGCTTATTTATTATCCTTATTAAAAAGGTCACTGTGTTCTCATCCAAGGCCATCACACGCAATGAACAGTTGGGACTTCTAAAAGAAATGTTTTTGACTGTCAGATAAAACAATGTGCCCTGATGCCTACACCACTCAGTCTCACTTCTTTTTAGTGCCTCTTGCTAGCAAAGTCCTTGGAAAATAATATAAGATGTACATAAACACCTTGACCATACCTAAACTTCTCATTTCTGTTCTGTCCAGGAGAATGCTAAGCAGTACTCTATCTACCAACTACATTCTCAGTATCTTTTCACTGATAATGAAGACAGAAGCTCTCTGCTATCCCATTAGCGCTCTATCATCTCTCTCTAGCAGCACAGCCTAAATATTCTGTATTCTATTCATAATCTCCTATGGTTGCAAGATCAAATGGCAAAGTTTGCATGTGGGTGAGAGTGCTTGTTCAGATTTGGATCTACTTATTTTCTGTAGTGCTGCTAACTACATAACTGTTAGCAGTAAACAGGGACTAAGTTACACTATTTCTGTAACCTTACTAAGACTGGTAAAAGTGAGCCAGTGCAAAAGAAAAGGATGACTTGGTTTTCATAGCATGAACTAGGAGGATTTAGCTTTATTTTTAGAACTGAAAGTTAAGGGTATCAAGTATTTTATCACCCACATAAGTCCATAGGAAGTCCACTTTATACTCCACCTAACCAGGAGAGATGCAAATTATGTGCATTTATTTCTTTTAGACATGCTAAGTCTTTCTTGGCTGAGATTTCTAAACTATTAATCAAGAATAGCTGACTTGAACAGTGCTTTGCATCAGCATACAAGCAACAAAAAAACCCCACGAAGCTTTCTTATTGCAGCTGTCTCTTAGAGTAGTCAAACATTTATAGTATAGAAACAATGCAGAACTGTTTATGGTATCAGTTTTTAAATGAAATGTATTCCAAAGTTATTACTACTACTGTCCTGTTCTACTTGCTTTCAGCATCTTTTCTTGTTCCCTGCCAACATCCATCAGGCTGAGTTTTAGTATCTGTTTTCTTTAAATATGTTGGGGTATTTTAAAGTTGACTAGCTTTCTTTCTAAGTTTTGTCCTGCAATTAGAGCCATGAATTTTATGTATTGTTTTGTAATGGAACCTTTTAACCTAAGATTTAAAAACATGTCCTATACCTAGGAAATATGTGACATTAAGTCTTCAGAACAACTTCTCCACTTTAAAAGGAATTCTTTATGATCCCCTTGGAACGTAAACATTAAGCAGAAGTACTTAAAAACAAGAGTTTGTTGTTCCTTTGTTTTGCTTTTTAAAAAAAAAAAATTGGTGGATTTTTAATTTGCTACTCTGAGTTAGTTACTGAATAAGCCTGAAGAGCAAACTGCTGTAATACGTAGATTAAATTATTTTATTAAAAGTTTTTCTGAATGACATTGGGAATTGTGGGAAATGTGGTGATCCTTTCAATGCTTAGGTGTAAGTTTGTTTAGTGGATGGAGTTAGTCAAATGAATGCATGTAACACTTGTCATGAAATTTAACTTTATCAAGGGGATGGCTTTAGCATATCAGTATATTGTAGTAACACCTATCACTAAGCTGTTGCAATATGTAATTTCTCAGATGTGTTACCAGGTATGTTAAAAGAGAACAGAGCTTCCTGCCTCTCTGGCCTACATTTTTATAGGCATTCATGTGTTCTGATTTCATTGAAAATATCATTCTTCTTTCAGCTGTTCTTCATTTGTAGGCTGTAAGCATAGCAAACCTTATTATACTTTTATAAGACAAGTGGTAGTCAGTAGGCATTACAGTCTTCCGAAGATCTTTTTCTGAAGATACGAAGAGTCACAGCCAGCTTGGAGTCAGTTTTTCCTTCCCTCTTTTGCTGTAGTCTTCTCTCTTGACTTATTTCCTTTGACAGTGGGTTGCTTCATTCTACGGCTTGTTCTCCTAAGATGATGTACCCTACTGTGAGACATTCAAGGACTGAGACCTTAATTTTATATGTGAGCACAAAAGTCCATAAATGTGGTGAGCGATATGAATTGCTACTAGCTTACTTCTATTTGTATCTTGACATTTCATGTTGTCATACACTGCTAAAGTGCAAGAAGGAAAATAAATGTCATGGGAAGAAATGGCTACAAATACTGCCATTTTTACATGGCATAACATAACAAAGCATTGTAATGCTAGAGTGAATAAAGAGCAGTTGTATGCTTATTGTTGGCATAAAGTTAGGGTGAATAAAGACATTTGAAGTCAGAGTTGTCCGTAACCAAAGAGCTACATGAGATCTGAGGTACAACAAATACTGTCATCAAAATGCTGAAAAAATATACTTTAAAAAAAAAAAAAAAAACCCAACACAACAAAACCCCACACACAAACAGCAAACCACATTAGTTCAGGCTGTCTGACATTTGCAGCCTGCACCTAGAGCTTCTAATGAGCAAATAAGGTCACTTGAATGAGTCACTGGCGTGCGATTGCTGACGGCAAAGACGCTGCTTTGTGGGCCGCTTTGAAGTGCGGTTATGTAACTGTCCCTGCCTGTTAGAATTCAGCGGGGATCCCGCACGTGGAGATGAAGGACTTAGTTTAGGATCAGCCAAATGCCATTTTCTGTCAAGGCAGTTGACATGTTAAGGTTAATAGGTGTGAATGAGAAATATAGCATACTAATGTGGGAATGCACTTTGATCTGGAAAAGAAACAGGTTTCCAGCATCGTGAGTCTGTGTAACTATTAGTGGCATGTGCTATTGCCCAATTTCTGTTTCATTATTTGAAGGAAAAAGGAAAACATTTCTATGTTCATGCTGGATTTTCACTTCATAAATTATGCTCTTTCAGAAGCCTTTTCATGAGAAGCAGGCAGCTTGAGCTAACAAATTATTTCTGCCTCATTTGCTTCAGTTTGGAGATAGATGAATAACCAACATCTAGGTCAGCTGTCTGTAGTTCTCTGTAGATAAAATTTTGAGTGTTAATAGGGAAGCCATTCATAAGCTTCCATTTTTTTTTTTTTTAATTCTGACTTGGACCTTTCTGTGCAGTAGGGGTTGATTCCAAGGCCAGTCCTGCAGTACAAATTCAATGCAGAAACCCCTTGTTTCCTCTGTTCAAAAGGAACTAAAAGGAAAGGGAAAGAACAGGAAAGGAGCTTCGATTTGTTTTCCATTTAAGTTATTACATTAACCACAGTAATTTCAAAAAAACCTCCCCCACTTTTGTAGTCGGATCTATTCCCTTATGTCACTGTTTCTGCTATCAGAATTTCTTAATGTTCAACTGAAATCTGTCTTACCACAATTTAGGTACTGTTTGTTATGGGTCCTATTTTTAAAGGAATAGAGATTTCCTTTCTCATTTGATGACAGCGCCGTCATGTTTTTGATCTTCTCTTGTTAAAGTTTTTCAGCCATTCTCCTGGAATTAGTTTTTCTTGACTTTTAGTGCCAAAAGCAAGTCACAGTTCTGACAGTTGACCGAAGCTGGAGAAACAGGCGCATTAACAGTGTTGAAAATTCAAATCCTACATGATGTTTGTGCCAGGACATGTTCCATTTGTGATATGTTGTTTTTCAGTATTTCCTAACTGTTTTCTTCTTCTCGTCTTGTATTTGTTAGCAGTTAAATAATTCTTATTCCTGTCAGCGCAGCATCTTGCATTTATCCCAATGGAACAATCCTCTCTTTCACGCCGGGCCGTTTCTTGAATTTAGTCCGGTCGTAGGGTATACTTGAAGCCACTATAAACTTTGCCATCTGCAAAATAACAATAATATTACTAATGCAGACAAAATATGTGAGTGGAGATGTGTTTGTGAAAGCACTAGCTAGAAACAACAAAATGAGAATTAAAAGAGTGAGTATTGATAATGGAAAATACTGTTTCCAGCACTGAAACACAGGAGTTTGTTAGGTTGTTTTTTTCATGTCAAGATAAGAAGGTACGTAGTCTGATAAGTGTCACAATCTCTGCTGTGGCCCAGATGACTTGTCAGAGGACCTTACAGCCTAACAGCAGTGGGATGGCAACAAGGTTTAATATATGCTATTCCTTTTCCCATTAGCTCAGTAGGAAAACAGACATCTTTCAAGTGAACATGGATAAGCACAGTGAACAGCAACCTTTCCTAATGCTTATGAAGACTGCAGTAAGCAAGATTCTGGGGCAAAGAACAGATCATAACAACTATCATCTTTCAGAGGGTATAAAAGATTTGTCCAAAAGCTGGGTCCTCATCGTGAATCAAGAAGAACCTAAGAGACTAAGTGCGCACCTAAGTGTACTCCCAAGCCCATCTTAAATGTTGAGGTAGATTCACTTTCTGATTTCTCTACTTTCTCATATTGTATATGAGGATCCAGTGGATGTGTGGAGTAGCGGAAAGTTCAGTTTGTGCTTTCTGTCTGGCAGCTGTACCACTAAAGGTAAGCATCCGTTCCATGACTCTGACTCTTCACTCCTGGTTCTATGTGTATGTCTAAGCATACAAGAGGTAAGTCACTTATGGTCAACAATAGGGCACTATTAAAGCATTGCTCTTGGCTTTTTCATATATTATTTCTCTAATTTTGTGTGCAGTCATTTTTAGTTTTGAAGAAAGAGATGGTGATGGTGGATTAACTCATTGTATGAACTACCCTGAATTGAAGTAATTCTATTTTCATTTTTTCTTAGAATAACCCTGGGTTGCATCTTTAAGATGAACAAAGATACACACAGAGCCCTACGTAGGGAATATAGTAAGTTCTTAAAGTGAAACCAGGGAGGGTTTCTCTTCTTTCTCCTGAGACAGATTCACCTAGATATATCTGAATCTCTGGTTGTACCTAAAAAAGAGAAAAATGTGCCTAAGTAAAGAAAAAAAAACTAATTTCAGATCTGTATTTTACCAGTACATTTAAGGGCACTTGCACTTCTGCTCATGATTGAGAATTGTGAGAGCTTCAATTAAAATATGAAACCTATATCCATGAACTTCATGTTTTGCCTTGTGTAGTTTCCAATTTTGAACTGCTGAAGTATGGAAAAAACCTGGAGAAGCTATTTTTGTGTTCAGTTTTTTAAATCATAGTAGTACAAGGAAATCTTGGTGCATTAATGATATGTTTCTAATCTGTACTTTATAAGGGTTGCTCCTTAGTAATTTGTAGTCTTCTACAATGTTGATTTAGAGTGACTTTTTTTAAAGAGCAAGGTTGGAAAGACTTGTATATTCAGCTGTGAAATACTGGCGTGAATTATTCTACATTGCTTTGCCAATTTGTTCAACCTGACCTCTGAGAATCTGTTTATTACAAGATTGAAGACCATGCAGATGTAGGCTGCTTATATGCTAGTTGCTAAAACAAGACCAAGGAGAAATGCTGATACAATACTTGAAACCTGGCCTTCAATTTTAATCTAAGATGGGCAAAAATATTTTCCAAGAATTTGAGGGTTGGATTTGTCAAAATACATCCAACACATTAAAGACTTTATTTAGAAGTTTTTATCTTATGCCATCAATGTACAGGTAGCTAATGAACTAACCATGCTAAGAAGCCATTTAACACTCCGCATCAGATGGAGTCAGCCTTTGTTTGGCCACTACAGTGGGCAGTACTTTAAAATTACAGTGACTGGTCACTCCAGCATTTTATTTGCATGTTGTACTGTCACCATTGCTTCTTAAGGTTTTTGCAAGAGGTAAAATCTAAACATGCTGCTTTCACCAGTGTATATATACTTTTAACTTCTAGAAGAAGATATACAGAACATCTAGGCAGACATGTTCATTTAGAAACTTCTTAGTTCTTAGTTAATTTTAAATTTGGATTTTTTTTCTGTGTTTGTGGGTTTATTTTTTAATTCTTCCTTGAACAGTGTTTGAACTGTTTTAATTCACTGTCTTGTTTCAATAATGGTAGAAATTTTCAGCACTTTTGTATTACATAGCACTGTTAATAATTGAGGAAAAAAATTATTTTAGTCTGTTATTTTATAACTTTTATTAGAAAGAATAAAGCCCTCTTGTAATATCTGTTTCTGCATTAGAGTGCTGGGTCAAAACTGATAGATAAACTTTTTAACTTTTTGCCTGAGAAATTTTATTTCCTTTCTCCATTTCTCCATGTTTAAAAAGCTCTCTTCTTCTGTAATATGTAGTATAAGATCTCATGTGGAGGTTGCAAACTGGCTGTTACAGAAATTCTGGACCCACTTTTTCTTCAAAAATCCACAGCAATGCAATTTGGGCTGGGGTAGAGAGGGATTTTCTTTCTGCATTCTTACATAGTGCGTCAAATGCCCTAGTTAAATATCTCTTGCTTTTTGTACAGCTTCTACTAACATATTTTAAACAATAAGTAAATATATTAATCTAATGAGATATAGGTTTCTTAAGAAGAGATAGTCTTTTGTATGCTGCGTGCAAGTATGACAGCAAATATGCTGTAGGATTTCCCATAGGAAATATTGAAAAAGGCTTTATGGGGAAGTTGTTTAATTTATACCAAAAAAAAAAAAACAAAACCCAAAAACAACCCCCAAAGGTTTCTCTGCAACACCCTAAACAAAGCATCCAGGGTTACCTTTAGCCATTAACTTCTGCGAGTAAATCTTTTAATCCTTGTAGATGTAATGAGAATGAGTAAATTTATCTTGTCACATGGTTATAATTTCCAGCTGGATTATGTATGGGATCATGGCAGTGTTACTATCACTGCCACTGTAACAGGTTCAGGACAGCCGGCTGATCCCAAGACTGCTTAAAGGATCAAAAGCTTTTCAAAAGCGTTCCCATGTCTTCTGTTGTCCATACACTGTCTTTCTAGCCTAAATTTACTTTCTGAAAGTTTCTATATACAGGCAGAAATGAAGTGTTTCAGCACAATTGTTGATCCTTTTTGGTCTGTACTTTTATCTTTGTCTCATCTGTATTGCCAGAACCATATACTTTTGCTTTTAGCCAAGAAATGGTAGCAAGGGATAAAATTGAAAACTTTATTAGGTATTCTTTTGACTGGGATGTGCACTGAGAAAATGAGAGCTGATTTACATATGAGTTAAAAAGAAAATAAATACTTACATACATACCCATGCTCTAGGGCCATGCCTGGATAGCACCAGAGAATCAGTAGTATGGGTGCTTAAACATTTAATTGTACAAGAAAATCAAAACTATAACAGTTGCTAATCCTGATTTTTAAAACAGATTATGAAAGGATGAAGGTGAAACCATCAGGATCACCTACAGAGTTTTTGTATACGTTTAGTTACCCTTTCTATGTGTCCAGTGTTGCTCAGTTGTGTCCAGACTTTCTAACTTGATGGGTAACCTGTCACATAGGTAACCTCTGTAATAGGGCTGTCATATATAATACAGAGGACCCAATGTACTTCATATCACTTGAGTGTATTTGATTTGTGATAGACGTTCATGTGAATCAAACCAGACCATACAGAAAAGAGTAGTTTCTTTATAAATACTCAGTAAGCCTTATGTCATTTTACAACTGGTCAATAGAAATTCTTTCTGCTCTTCTGCAAAGCTTTTAATTATGCTGGACCATCATCCCCCACAAATAGCACTTGGATCCTTTCATCGACAGTAAGGGCTGAGGAACAAAATACCAATTATCCTATTTTATGATTTGCACTTACTTAGTGGTGTTTTATGTGTCATTAAACATGCATAAGATTAAATAAAAAATTGTGTTAAAATATGTATTTCAAAACATCATAAAAGCATAGTAATTCAGTAATTAATGTGGTAGATAATGACAGCCTTTCCATTTCCAGCTCTATCTGTACAAGAATTCATTACTTTTTCTACTCTCCTCCACTGTGGTTAGGAAATTTAGTCACAGCATCAAAGTGAACAGAAATCAGGCTTTTTTCAGTCAGAGTACAGGTTAGTATTTCCAGCACTCTGCCACTGAAACAAGAGGCCCCACTGCAGAAGAAAATACTTCTATTATATGCTTAATTAAAATGCACAGCTGCTGTTTAATGTTTTCCTGAAAGTAGTCTTCAAAAACCTAGATGCTCGTAAAATTCTGAAA
This sequence comes from Phaethon lepturus, assembly GCF_000687285.1. Taxonomy (NCBI): domain Eukaryota; kingdom Metazoa; phylum Chordata; class Aves; order Phaethontiformes; family Phaethontidae; genus Phaethon; species Phaethon lepturus. The sequence goes on from NW_010512815.1 coordinate 34,237, forward strand.
TGTGAAAAGCAGCTTTTCTGTGAGGTTTACGTTGGAAGGCAAATGGGCATGTTTACCAAAGTAGTTATTTTTCCCTGAGAAATATCTGATTTGTGAAGATCTTAAAATTCTTTCTGACCCCATTATTTGGGATGTGGTTAACAGTATTTACGCCAAATATGCTATGTTGCAAAGTGTGGAGACGCAGTGATACTAACTCTGTATTGCTAGACAGCACTGCTAGACATACTTTTGTAGCCTGGATTAGGGAAATGGGATCAATTGTTTTAAAATTAGCATAGCCATAACAATTACATTTGCTGTAAGTAGGTTTAAAAGAATCAATAGAGATGTCAGGGCTTTCAGCAACATTGATAAATTATTAAATTTAGTGTATACTGTAGACCACAGAAGCAAAGAATGAAGTGCTTGAGGGAGACTCTGCCCTGCCACGTTCATAAAATATACAGTGGAATAGTAGCAGGCACTGCTGATGTTGGGTTTGAAAGGACACTGCAGAGAGCAACTAGAAGTTGTAGGTTGTATTGCTGTATGTTGTGCATAACAACAAATGAATGGTAATTTGAGTGTGTTTATGAAATAAAGGCAGGGGGTATATGTAGTGCACATATAAGGCATTGAGGATTAAAGCTTTTTAAAGAAAGGTAACAAACACAAAGATTTTGCCAGAGAATGTAGTGATCTGCTGTTTCTCCCTTTGGGTACCTGCCCTCTAGAAATCAACAACTAACTGGTCAGTTCTGGAGCTTTGTCTCATTTTGCTGCAAATACTTCTGGGGAAGGGATTGCTTAACGTGGGCGATTTGGTAGCTAATGCCCAGCTTTGCTTTTTTCCTCATGTACATCTATTTTTCTTCTTTGCCTTCTGTCAGCAAAACTTGTGCAATGCTCTAAACTGAAATATCTCAGAGTAAATTTGCAGTAACATTTAGTTTAGGCTACTTTTTCTGTTGTGTCATGCGTCAGTCTTTCTTGTTGCTAGAGATTTAAATCTGTAAGACTGGTGCTTGGGAAATTTCCTAAACTCATCTGATAGAAAGAGAGCAGTGTAAAAAGACTTAAATGAAAACAATTCTGTTAATAGCAAAATCCTTAGATTTTTGAGCAGGCCTATTTTCAGAAGGTTGAGCAAACACAGAAGCCGAAGAGCAGTTTAAGAACCACTGACTTGAAAGAGTGCTGCTTCACTCTTCCCTAACCCTATTAAATACAAGCTCTAGCAAAATAAGATTCTTCCATGGCTTAAATTAAGGAAGCAGATTGTGGATTATAGAGCACTGTTATTTCCCTCTCTGTATGTTTTGGGCAGTGGGGAGTGGAGATGGATGCTTTCTGTAACTTCAGGGGGGAAAAGGATGTTTTAATTATGTCCAAGAAATAAGAAATTCAAAGGTACCAAAATAATCATAAAATAAACACATTCTATTTGTTGTTGTCCCAGATAAGAAGAAATCGACTTTTGAATACAATAGCTCTTTATTTCCCCATTTATTTTCTTGCGTTTTGTGGTTTTTCTTCTTTCAGTGTTATTTTATCTTTTATTTTTTGCTAAATCTGTTTAGATCCTTTTAAGTATCAGTACAAGTATTCCAACTCATTGTTACACTTTGTTAAATAACATACCCCATTTTAACAGCAGCAGTCGGAATGTTTGTTTCTTAAAAGGTCTTCTATTAAATATAAGCTTTTGTTTGTTCCTCTGTGTTATAATAATTCAAGCTCTTTTCTGGAAAACTCTCGAAGGAGTTGTGGGGTTTTCTTCTGTAAAATGATATGCTTCTCTCATTAACACTTGACCAGATTCTGACAGACTGTAAAATATTGCTAAACACCAGTTGATTTTGATGATCATAATTATGTAGCTTCTCAAATGCAATTCAAATCCACTCATTTTGTTTAGTGGTACATTTTTAGTCTAGTTCATCACATAAAGTGCTTTGCATATCTGCTGTAATACTATAAACTTATCATTCATGGAAGATTCCAGAAGAGACTGGAAGGTATTTTCTTTACTAGGAGTTACTATGCTGACGTTTTCAAGACATGATGCCATACAACTTCTATATGTTCTGTATATGTTTCCACTCTTACGTTTTCTTAGGTTTTTTTATTATTATTGTTTTATATTGAGTATATTAACATGAACTATGTTGCAGCAGTTCTGTTTTTTTGCTTTGATTTATTTCCCATTTAACAGTAATTTGGCATAGTTCCTTAATAGTTGTTTTTAAGTATCAAATCCTTCTGGATTCTGATGCTGCAGAATATGGAGGGCATCAAAGGCTGGACCACAGTACAGAGTACTTCTCTGAAGAATATCCTCACAATTATCGACCTAATTCACTTATGGTAAGTTTTTTTTTTTTCCATTCTGCTTCTATCTCAATAACTTCTTAAATTCTTTGGACAAATATGGAGTCTATTCTAGGAGTTTTTTTGGGGGGGTGTTTAATTTATTTTCTGAAATTAGCCTTTGTATGAATTCAGTAGAGATGACAATGTTATGATTTGTTTATGACCTACAATGTTAACTCATTTTTCTCTTTTGATGTTACACTTAAATTTGCATGCACTCTCGCTGTGTCTGGCACACAATGTTCCTTGCCAACATGCATGAAAACCTTCTAATGTGATTTTGAATTGTCATTTTGAGTATCATCTTTTGCTTTATTTTCATGACTGAGAAACTCCATCTTCACACTTGCTTTGTGATTTAAAGCTCTGTAGAAACAGAATCTTGTGTTGCTTGCTTAAAGTCATTTGCTTAACTCCACAAACACGAATGAGAGCAAATCATGCGTTTGCCAACTGGCTTTCTCCTCCTCGGTTTACAGAAAAACTTTGCAAAATGGAACAGACCTTCTCTGTTCACATCAAGAATTTCAAGAATTTCCAGTCCTAAACTGATATGGATAAAGGATAGACTTTAAAGGATAAAGACTTTCCCACAAATGACTTCACATGAAGTGGGAGGCATATCCTTGCATATAATTTCTGTGAGCTGAGATGGTGACTAATGAAAACTCTACCTTTCTTCATTACTCCTGAAATCATAATCACTTAGTACAATTAACAACTTTAAAATGTCATTTTCACCGTTCTTTATGTATGTATACATATATACACATTTCCCATTCTTTACATATGTATTCACATATGTATATATGTGTATATGTTCACAAGCACAACAGAATAAGATTCAAAAAAGGCCATGAATTAAGGCAGAGTTCACTGAAAAAGTTCTGATAATGCTTATATTGCTGACTGGATTTTCATATCTAAAACATATACATGGGTGAAGGAGTGTGTGTCTCTATGCATATAGGTATATCTGTACAGATAAACACCTGTAAATAAGCTATACTTATAATCTTAACAGGCTACAAAAATGGAGTCTGATCTGCACTGATTTTTTGTGGGCCATTCCTCTTCCATGACAGAATAGACACACCAGTTGCTAGTGTCACATCTTAACATCTCTCCTGAGAAGTCCTGAGAATTATTGTCACTTTTAATTTATCTCTCTTACTCTCACTCACCCTGTTTCATTGTACTCGGGGTATTGGTCTTTCTCTCGTTTGCTTGCTTTAAAATGGTTTCATTACATGAAAGAATTCTTGTGCTTTCATCATGCTTGGTGTAAAGGATCTTGGGAACTTTTTTTAAGTATGTGATCATGCCCTCATAATTTGAGTATCTATGCTCACTTGCCCACAAAGAAACTTAAGACTATAAGACTTCATTCATGAAGGTTATATAGCAAATTAACACTTCCAAAATTCTTCCTTCATGCGTTCAATTCAAATACCTTGCTTTGGTGATTGGAGAGCATCTTAATTATCTACCACTAACTTAACTTTTGTAAGCCAATTAACTGTAATTTGGAATGTATATTTCACATTTGGAATCTTAGCTGGTGAGTGTAAGTCATTCAAGACAGAAAAAAATGCAACAAAATGGGAAGATGCAATTTGTTAGGAGCATGTGGAAGATAAGGCATGTGACAAGCAAAGCAGCAAATGCACTTTGCAGCATAAACTGTGGCATGGCGGTGGCACTTCTGGGTCAGAAAGAAGCTCAGCAGTGTAGGTCACGTTAACTTTCTTTTATGTCCTTCAGCAATCCAATTCACAGACCACCTTCAGCCAACACCCCAGAAGATGCCACAAGCACCACATAGAGGTAAAATTCTAGTAAAAGGACACCAAGTAAAAGTAATTGGGGGAAAAAATCTGGAAAACCTGACTAAATTCAGCAAGATAGAACTCCAAGAAAGAAAGAACAAAAGTTACAGTAAATACCTCCAGCTGCTATTTCACAATAAAACAATGACATTTTGTTTTGAGTAGAAATTTACATCCCAATTCTTGGGTAATCAGTTATCCTTGGGAGTTGCTTTAGTCTTAGTTGAGGTTTCTAAAATCCAAGTAGAAGTCTTCCCCTCAAATTGCTTTTCAAAAAACATATAATGCCACTCCAGTAAACTCATAAAAGTTCTTTTCCTGATGTTTAACAATTATCTTATTCTCTTTACATAATGCATGACTTAAATTTCTTGTTTCAAAAATTTTAGTTTCTCCTCCAGCACAAAACTTCAAAGAATTTTTTTTTTTTTTTTAATGACAGATGCACCTCCCTTAAGGTGTGTAAGTAAACATTATCAGCAAAACATGCCTGGAGGGCTATGACAAAATGAAATCTCATACAATAATTCTGCTGCTCAACTCAAGTTTAAATAGTGCACAAATGTGTTACAAAAATAGAAGATGAGATGTGACATGATTCATTCTGGAAGCATGACCTAATAAAAAAATATTCAAAGTGGCATTGCAAAATGAGAAGAAGGGAGATAGGAAACTCCTGGAGCAAAGAATCCTGGATGAAGAGGAAGCACTGCTAGGCATTTCACCCTAAAATTTTTTTGATTAACTAGATGATGATTCAGGTTTTTTTAGTAATGCTGTAGAGGGCCAGAATTCAAAATCATCAGACACACCTTGAAAATTCCATAGGAAAATGCACAAAAATGTCTTTTGTAATATGACTGATTTAAACAATGATTATAATCTATTTTTTTCCATTTCACTGCTTGCTCTGTTCTGGGCTGTTAACAAATATATGAAATGTACATAACTTTCCACGTAATCAAACTTTCTAATAACAAGCTGTTAACCACTTTGTCATTGTAAAAATAGACTCTTTTTACCATCATTTTATTTGTTTATGTCTCCACTGTAGTATTCTCCTAATAGTCTTTTTTGAGGTATGTTTTATAAAAGTTGTGTGCTTTTTCAGCTTCTGTAAACTTTTAGTTTTGCTTATGTCTTATCATCTCTTTGAAAGATGTAAACTAAGTGCTGTACACACATTTCAACTCCTGTCAGATTCTAGTGTGCCTTTATGTATGAAGTCACTTGTTGATACCTTACTTGGTTGCTATAGTTGGATGTGAAACTTAAATTTGGGGCAGGGGAGAGAAAAAGAAACATTTTTAGTAAGTCATCATTCAAAATGTTTTGTCAGTCTTTTCTAAGACTGAATTTTATTGTAAAATGGAACTGGATATCAATGTCCTAGTTACTCTAATATTTTTTGTACCATACCAAAAGGTGGGATTTATATGAAAATGGTGGGGTTTATACCTCGATACTTCGTGCACCAACGGAACTGAGTAATAAGCACACTAAATGGAATGTTGCAGAGTATGTTGTGTCATTGACAAAGTAGTATGCAGTTTATTGAGAAATATAATTGTTTAACATAATTCAGCCTTTATAGATTTACTTTTCCTGTAGTTCTTTCTAATTATTTAAGAAATAAATAGATCTCAAAGTGTTCCTTTCCCCCTGTCTCCAATACTGTTTTTTTCTGATTCTCTGGGTTTTTTTCATCCACTGACATAGTCTTTTGACATTAAATAAAACCAAAATTATATAGTTTATTTTAAGAATATTTGCTGGGTTGGGTTTTTAACCTTGACCTTGATGTATACTATTAAATGCCAAAGTGCAACTTCCTGCTTCCTTGAGTCTATTGACAAATTAAAATACTCAAATAAACTGAAGTGATCTAAAAGCTTTTAGTGACCTCAGTTTTGAAAATATTCATTTGAATAACTTCTCATGGAAAGGATTCATACGTTGAATTTTAAGGGACTGATGTAATCCTTAACTGTTTTCTCCCATGACATGCACAGATATACAGGTTATATGAAAGAATGTTTGTAGTTAGAAAATTAACTGTTTTAACTAGGGGAATCAGTAAGACTTTAATACCAGCAAAGTCTTTTGTTATTTTACCTCTTGATGATTAAGACTTAAAAATTCATTTGTTCATATTCATTGATCCTTTGACTTCTTAAAACCACAAGCAAGTATAATGATTCCAAAGTTGCTGTTAGTCATTTCCTTTCATCCTATCTTATGTTTTAGTCTATTTAGTCTACTTGTTTGTGTTTGCCAGGGGTTTTTGCTGTCTTTTTAAAGTGCTCTTTCTCAACCTTAAGAAAGAGAGAGGAGAAATTTTGAGATACAGCCTGTGCAGTATATGGACAACTTCTGCATAAATGAAGCAAGACAATCTGAGAAATGAGTTTCTGCATATTCATGCTATACAGCTGTAAATTGAAAAACAAATTGGAAGGCAGAACTTCACGTTATTTTAAGCATACCTTCTTTGTCATATGCAATATCTAGCAAAATGAAAACCAAAATATCTGAGGTTTTGTATAACAAATTATAGTCAGAAAGCAAAAGCTATCATGTATTTTCTTCATTGATGGTTAATTATATTCTCAGCATAGTGTCAGTGTCTGACAATTAGTAATGATACAGAGACATGAGATTGTCTAAAGCCCTCATTTTAATTAAAAGTTTGGGAGAATGTTGGCACAGACTCTTGTGACATTGCCTTCTGCATCTACCAGCTGCAATATGCACTATCAAATATTTTTCTGCAGTGCCTGATCTAGCTCTGAGTTCCAATAATTCTCCCATCTGTTGCAAAATGACCTTGAAATTATTTTTAGGGCTTGGTGTTTTCCAACCCTGAAAGTGGGATGAAGAGTAGTTCTTTGCAGTTGCAGCCAATTTCACTTGTGCTTGCACCTGGTACTGAATCTAGTCTGACAGATCTGAAAGTAGCAGTTGTCGTTTGCAGAACTTCTTGCTTGCGGGTTTTTAGATACATTTGGAGACTGCTGTCTATTGTAGTCCTCTTCCAAAATATGTAAGGTGACATTTCTGCTTATAGCTGCTCTTGTTCACAAGTGCTTCCTGTATTTGGTACTCCTGCATTCTTTTTACCTTTTCTAATCTCTCGTTTCTTGGAACTATCTGGATATTTACAGGAAAAAAAAGTATAAGGAGTGAGCATTTGTATGGCTGAAAAGTGCCTTATGCTCCTGGCAAGTAGTAGTAGTGACAATTGCTGTTTTCCCCTGTTTGTGAGACCCTACATGAATGAACAATGATCTTGAAAGAACACTATGTATGTTGGTGGAGAACAGGTGAATTGTAATAAATGGGGTTTTTTTCTCTGTATTAGAGTGGCTATGCTATTTTAGTGCCAGAAGCCTTGATCTGTGTGAGGTTTGCCTAGTTTTAGATAGTGTAATTGCCTCATAGTTTAAATGGACATGCCGTATAAAAAGTCAGAGACAGTAACAAAAAACAATTTTGTATGTATTTGGCTTATAAACAACATTCCTATTCTCCGTCATCCTCTCTGTTAGCATATCTGCCTGTGAAGTCAACTGCAATTATTCCCCTTCATTCCT
>NW_010512815.1:42044-65112 GCF_000687285.1 Phaethon lepturus
CATTGAGGATGAAAAGACTGTCAATGGTAGTTTGATGACTAAATGTTTGAATGTTTACTTTGTCAAAAACTTACATTCACAGCTGAGTCACCCGAACTGTATCCCAAACAGATCTGATGTTCTCGCTTCCCCATATTCCGCTTCCCCGTCAGAAAAGGCCTCGTGAGTCTTCCTGTGTGTGGTTTTAGAGGTCTTCATGGTTTCCTAAAATAGTTGAGTTTGTGTGACACCTTAGAGGACCTGAGGTAATAAGCAAGCAATTGGTGTAGAAAGCAGAGGACCAATTAATTGACATATATAAAGCCCTGAGTAACCTGCTCTGAACTCATAGCTGATCCTGCTTTCAGCAGGGAGTTTGGCCTCTTGAAGCCCCTTCCAACATGGATGAACCTGTTGGGGAGGAAAGAGCCGGGAAGGGCATTTAAGATGAACACACAAAGCTTGAAACAGAAGAGGGATTCAGAGGAAGATATGATTGAATGATAGTCAAGATGTTGGTTAGCTGTGAATGTATTCTCTTTAGTATTGTGTACTTCACGTTTTCACTTCTGTCTATGTTCATCAAGTGAGCCTCATGAAATGATGGAGGAGATATGAATGGAATAAAACTTGTGATCAGAAAGAAGCAGGTTAGAAGACCAGAGATCAATAGAACTGAAGCTGGTAATTGGAAGTATATAATTCTGCAGCGGTATATGAGAGGAAAAGGGAAGACAAGAATAAACTTCTGGATTCATCTAGGGTACAGAAAAAAATCGGAAATTACATATATCTGATAATGTCTTTTACTGATGAATACCTAGGTTTCCTATGGTTGTTTTAATCAGGACACCTCTATATACTTTCACTATACTTATCTATTTATAGATAGATATGTATCTCAGGCCATGTACTATATATATAAAAATAGCTAACTAGAGGTATTGAAGTGTGACAAGAGGCGATTCTACAAGTATACTAATAGCAAAAGCAGTTTAAGAAAAAATGCAAGTCCATGGGCAATGTGAGGAGTCAAACCTGTCCTGGGCACTATGGAGAGTACAGGAGTGTTCAAGGCCTTTTTTTACCTCAGACTCCAAGGGCAAAGCCTGCGCTCAGACCCTTTTGTGTGCTAGTACGCTATTGAAAAGAAAGTAGTAGAGCAGTAGGTTAGGGACGTCTTAAAGACACTCTGGGATACCCCCAGAGGTTTGGAAGGATTTCAGTGATGTGATTGCAAGGCTGCTGGCTATCTGTGAAAAATCGCAGTGGTCAGGGGAAATTTCTGACAACTGAACAAAGGTCGTAGTAAAAGCAAAAAGAAAGGATGTGTCGGCCAGTCAGCCTCTCCCCTCAGTCTCTTGAGAGTACATGGACCACCTCCTCTTGGAGTCCGTATCCGAATAAGTGGGGTATATGAGATGGGTCAGTTTGCTAAACCTGGGTTGGTTTTCTAAAGCAAAGCATGCATGATCAACCTCATTGCTTTCTGTGATAAAATGACTCTAGCTGTGTGCATGAGGTTGCTACAATCAACGCAGTAAGACTTTCAGCTTTGTCTCTTACAGCATTCTTACCTCGGAGCTGAGGAAATCCAGGCTGCATAAGAAGATTATTAGATTGGTTAAAAACTGTCTGGGCTGCTGCGGTTTTAGTAATCAGAGGCTCAGCTGTCAGCTGGTATCAAGGAGAGTGTCCTAGGAGTTGTTGCTGGGGCTGATACTGTTTTGGAGTCGTCAGCAGTGACTGGCATGATGAGACAGAGCACAGCCTCAGCAGATTTGTAGATGACACTGAATTAGAGTGAGTGGTTGATAAATCGAATGTTAGAGGTGCAGTCCAGGCACATCTCGATAAATTTGAGGATTTAGCCAACAGAAACTGAAAACACCAGGGTTATGCTGGATACTAAGTGGAAATGGAGTGGAGTTTGTCACAGACACATATCATAATCTGTCAGAACAGATGCATTTCAGTGTATTGGAATTCTCTTTAAAATTCTTTATTATAATTTGGACCTAAATAACTTAGAAAAGGGAGGGGGGAGAATCCTGGCACTTTACCTAGGAAATGCAAAAAGAACAGAGATTGCCATTTTTTTTTCAGTGTGTAAGGATGACAGAACTGAGTAATACAATAGAAACATGGCTGTTTCAGTGTCTTGGGATATAAGCCATTTATTTTATGCTATGGTACATTTATTTCTATAATATTAAATACTGTATGTATGTGTTTTGATATGAATCAGAACAATGGATTAAAATGTTACACGCAAGCAGAATTCTTAATTGAGGTCTCCATCTGATTTAGATAAAAATATACCTAATGTTACTAAATAATTAGGTTTTAGCTAATGATTATATATAACTTTATATATTTGAAAGTATCTGGACTCAAATATACAGTAAGATGCTTGCATTTCAACTTAGCCTGTCAATAATGGATTCCTGACTTCTTTTAGTCATACCACTTGGTGACAAATTGTAGCATGTGATTGGAGCACAGTCTACTCGGCACACCTCAGTATACTCAAGAAAATAATAGAGAAGATAAATTAATGGGGATATGTTACTACAAGAGCAGTAGTTCAGGTGAGAGGTGCTGAAGGAAAAGGGAAAATACTGGAGCGGAAGGGCTGAGGAAGTTCTTGGATTTGGGTTGTCAGAAGAGGAATCAGCAGAGATGAGAAATCTAGGCGAAGGCTGAAAATCCTGCTGGGTTCCTGGGCAGATAATCTTCTGGATTTCACCTTACCTCAGGAAAGACAAGCAGTCTTTTCAACCTCATTGGTCACAGTTTTCCTCCCCTCTTCCCCACACAAATGTTGTGTGTTCTGTCTATTTAAACAGATAGTAAAGCTAGAGCATATACACTGTAGTATTTCTGGAAATACTGTTGGGCAGGGGGAAGGAATAATCCTGATGCATTTGTAACAATTATCTAATATTTGTGTAGTGCTTTTCCTTTTAAAAAAAAATTACAGAAGTGGAATGAATAATTAATATTCACAATTGATAATTATTAATATATTTACTCAGTAATTGATATGTATTCATTGTTCATGCCCTAATTGTTTTGTTGCTTTTTGCAGTTTTATTTAAGCTTTAGAGGCGGTTACACTGGCCAATGAAATAAATTGATAAGATTAGGAGATAATGCCATATTTACCTCTTCTATGATTTAGCAAGAAGCCCACCAAGACAAAAAAACACTGACACACACATTTAATTTGCCCCCGTAAGGAAGAGGCCATGACTGAAGTAATAAGCTGGCAGCTGCATCTCTTCATGGCAAACAGAAAACGTATGTCTCATCAGTCTAAACACAATCATTTGCACAAGTTCTAAAATTGTGCTTAAAACCAGTTTTAAAATTCTGATTGGCAATGAAGTGGTCGGAGTGGGATGCTTCCATGGTGCTCTCAGATTCTCATCTGATGTTAATTGACTTTAAAGGAACTGGGCTAATTTACTCTGCCTAGGACTTGCCACATTATTGACCAGAATATAATTGAAAATTGCTGTATCCTGTGTTAATTTTTGTTCCCTTAGCTGAAGTAACTTTTTACACATTCTTTCTAAGAAAAAATATTTCTAATTATTCCTTTTCCCTTCTCACTTTACCATACAAACCCAGAGCGCTGAATTTCTCAATACACAATTATAAAATCTCTCCTTTATTACACGTTCTGAGCTAGTTGACTTCATTAAGTATTTCCTCTTTTGCACAGATTTGTAGAAGCTATTTATCACTGAAACCTTAGGGGAAATCATTATGTTCGCTGCCTTTCAAGAAGCATTGGACATAGCTCCGTCTGGTTCAATGAAGATCAACTGTTCTTTTCCTTTTTCTCCTTTTCCTAAAGCTTTTAGCTTTATTCTATTTTGAAACCTATGAAAGCCTTTCATGCCATCAGGCTCTAGTTAGCAGATAACGTAGCTGAAATTGCAGAATATTAGACATTCCACAGGGATGGCGGATAGTCTAAAAGAGGATGTTGTCAGAATGAAGCCGATAATCTTCAATCTTGTGTTACCTTTTATAATTGCATTTTTATTGACTTGTTCAGCAAACACATTCATACACTTGACAATTGATGGAGTACCATATATCAAGGTAATTGGTAGGACGTATGTACCGGTCTTGTTTTCAGATTGTGACTCTAGTCTGCTTGGAAGGAATGTCATGTAAAATATATTGCCACAAGTTCTTTTGTGATTTATGAGGAGTCTTTTGATTGTATATGTTTGGGTTTTTTCATGGTAATCGGGGAAAAAAAGGTAAGAAAAATGCAATAATTTCACAGTTAATTTTGAATCTGTCTAGTTCTGAGAGTGAGTTTTATTGCTCAGACACTGAAACTCCATAGATGCCAAGAGTGAGAAGAATACATTGCTGTGTCATATTGCTGGTATTTACCTGCATGGAATGACATCATAGACCTTGGGGCAACTTTAATTCACAGCAGAAGAGTGTTGAGAAACTTTGTCATTTATCATTGTATGGTCTATTGACCAAGATGTCCTCAGATTTGTGAAACCAGTCATTGTAAGTCATATGAGGCCCTCTCCTGGTAGCCACTTCAAAATATATCAAGGTAAGCTTTAGAAAAAAGAGAAAAGAGGAGAGACTGCAGTGAAGCTATCTTTTAAACTTTTAGGTTATCTTGTGTAATTCAAGTGCTGGGGACTAAGCAGTCAATACTCACGCTTCAAATGTTATTAATATGACACACAGCATTGCACAAATGACAAACTTTTAACAGTTAAAATATTTCACGTTTTTTTTTCACATGCTGTTATTTAGAAATTGTATCCTGTGAGGATGATGGTTTTTTCAGCTATTCATATTCTTGTCTTATTTTCACTAGGTGTACATTCCAAGCAGAGTGGCCATTGTGCTTCAGAATATGGATATCCCAAAATGAAGTTCTCTGTAGCTATCGCTGAAGAAGCAAGTCATAGAAGAAGTGCTGATACGCTGTACTAGTATTGAGTATAACAAAACTTGCTCTAAGGAAACTTTCTGAAACTGAGTATAGTAATAGGTGTTTAAAATGTAAGATTAATATTCACATATAATTGCAGAGCTCTTGACTTGCTAGCACCTCTTTAGAGGAAACTTTACAAAAGAGAAAGGCAAACGTTGGTTTTGTAGTTCTAGTAGTACAAAATTACACTTAAGATATTGCAAAGCAGCAGGTATTCTCAATTAAATTGTTGTTTACAGAATTTTATGAGAAATAACAAGAATGATCCTGCTCCAAAGTTTGTAATTTCTTGAAAACTCTTTTTTGGATAGTGAATTCAAATGTTCATTATATATTAATGCTCTTACTAAAAGTAAGTAGTTTGCTTAAATAAAACAGAAGGTTTTGGCTGAAAGGCAGCCTTAACGGTTTGTGGGACCTAATTTGAGGCTCCTCTTCTTCAATGAAGTCCAACATGGAATTAGAAATGTTTATGCAAATGGATGAGAAGGTCCTCTGAGAGTATTGTACTTTGCCACTTTTTATTTAATTAAAATTGCATAAAAATGCTGAACAGCAAAATGAGCAGGCCGATTGACTGGTGACCTGCTGATGCTATTGTGTGTGTTGCTTATTTGCTCCCAATCAAATCACTTAGTCTGTGCATCTCACTTGCTACAGCTGAAAAAAATGACACAACTATTTTATTTAGATGATTAAAATGTTCAGTGAGAAGAGTGTTTTGTTCTTATGCGATGATACCACGCTGGAAGATGGACTTAAAATTTAATTCTTCCCATTGCATTTATTTCACTAATGTCAGGACCTTGCAATACTAATTCCACTACTTCCAGAAGCTGCCTTTCAGCTTGGAACATGATTATGTTCTTGCACTTTTATAACTTTTGAAACATTGCTTCTCATGAAGAAGCAGTCTCAAAATACAGTGATCAAACTAAGGTGTTTTTCCAATAAAGTCAAGGTAGTTTATTATTGGAGTGCTGCTAAGATTATTCAAATGAGTTCTTTCATGAGCTACAACTTTTTTGTAAAGAGTAAGATTTTTGTATATTTGAAAATGTATTGCAGAGTATTCTGGAAAATTAATACCAAATTAACGACACATACTTTATTTTATTCCATTTATTTAAAAACATATTTGAATTGGTTCTGAAATGAATGTCTTTTGTACAAATCTGAATTTTCTAACTTTTAAAGTAGCCAAAGAGGAAGATGTCCGTGACCATTTCCAAGTCATAATTTTACCCAGTTTCCTATGTGAACCATTGTGTAAATTACTGAATAGTTGTGCTAACACTGAAAATCTATTCATGGTTCTTGGAATGCTTGTGGCTTACTTCTTAAGCAAAATAAGGGATATGATGGAATAATGCAGCGTGATGGAGAGCAGTCTTTTGCAGAGTTCACATTGAAAGGACTTGACAGTCTGCTATGTTCTGTGTGACAGAGAATTTTATATTGCAGTTGAGTACCATAATACTGTTTAGGATCACACTTCATTTTCCTCTACAGCAGTTTGATCATTGTTTGGTAGTGGGCTGATAAAAGCATTCCCGTTACACTAAGACTTTAAAGAAAATACACTGAACTGTTTTAGCAACTGGAACTGATTTTTTTTTTTTCCAGATTGTTTTCCTTGTAGTGAAATAATGAGCAATTTCTAATACATGTTATATTTACATTGTATTGATCTAATATGTTTTATAGGGTGGTTGGTTTTTTTTTTTACTGGCACCAGTTCCAGGTTTCAAAATGTAATGCAAGGCAAGTGTCTGTGTCAAACCTTTTTTTCAAGAGAAGGAATAAATGTATGATGTGAAGTATAAACTCTGTAAAATTACATGCAAAATAAACTCTGAGGAGGATAAAACAAATGCATATATGGTTTCATTGCTTTTACTGTAAAAGGATTTTACGGTAGTCTTAGTACTGGAGGAGAGTATTAGATTTTGTTCCATCTTAAAATTGGCAAATTTTCTTGGTCATAAACAGTCTAATGGGATTGGTAGAATATTTGTCCTACACACATTTTTCTTTTATGTAGTGATAGATAAATACAAGTAGACCACAAGATTTGCAAGATGAACATAAAAATATAGGAAGCAGAATAATTACGGCTTTTCTGGAGTCCACGTCTACATTCTAACAGTGGGTATACTTCTGCCTGTCACGCAAGGCTGGAAAATTTTCCCTTGCAATACCCATGGTAAGACAATTGCTTCCTCCTGCTCACTGTGATCTGATGAATTATAAAGAGAAATTCAGCTACTGCTGTTTCACCTTCTGTCTAGTGGCACCCTCAGATTGCAAGACTTCAACCAAGGGCCCTCTGTGCCGTTACGCCCTGAGGTGCCTGTCACCATGACTGGTTGAAGCCTCAAACGTGTTCCAGAGCTTTGTGCTTGGGTGCACCTCAAATCAGCACTCTTCGGTCAAATACGGTAGTTTAGCTCTGTCACAGAAGGAAATGAAGTAGTCCATGGTGATGTATCCCCGGGCACAAAGCTCTCCACAGAGATTTAGACATTGTGGAAGAGCTCTCTTTAAAGATAACCTATCTTAATATAAAGGTCTGATAAGGATTTCTATTTCTACACTTAGAAATATATACTTACCTGTCACTTGAAAGAGTACTGGTAATTCTTGGTAGCTCTGGCCCCAGAAATTATTGTTCCATGGGCTCTTTAACAGTCAATGGGAACTCAAATTCACCCTCACCTGCCAGTTTATCTAAAGATTCAGGCTGACCTTCCCTCCGTCTTGCATAGTGTGTGTTGAGTGGTTCTTTGTACTGAATAATTCAAGTTCTTTTCCAGACCAGGTTGTTCGTAACGCTAACAGGCAGGCATCCACTAGACTGGTGTACTCTGTGGGCAGTAAGTTTTTATTTCCTTGATGTTTTCTCCTACTGCCACAATTCAAGCCTTACTGTCCTGAGGTTTATTTTAAAGATGAAGAATGGAGTGGTTATTTCAGCTCGGTGAGTATTTCTGGAAACCAGATTTTTAATGGAAAATAACCCAGATTTTTTAATGGAAAAATGTGACCTTTCTGTTTTGTTTGTTTTGTGTTTTTTTTTTCCTTTTATGAAATTTGTCTTGCTTATTATATGCAGTTCAGTAAAGAGTTTAACTATGTGCTCTGAAATGCAGGAACGTGGTGTAGCAGCTAATGCTCTGACAAAGGGCGATCAGCTGTGTGGTACTCGGATATAATGCGAGATGATATTTTTCCGTATTAACCTGTCAGTCACAGTTCTGCTTTCAAATGATGTTTTAAGCAGCTTGAAGTTTTAGCTTCCCCATTTTTTTCATGACTCCAGGTTCTTAAGTGCCCATTAATGGTTAAAGGAAGAACTTCCTGTTTATTTAAAATGTCTCCCTTCTCAGAGCTCAAAAATAACTTTACTAGGTGAGTGCTGAAGGGTGAGGGTTAACTGAATGAACAGCAGCAGTTGTTTCCTTTAACTTAAATAAATGTGGGTATTCTGTTCTGGATATGTTGAGGTGTTATGATCTGTCTGTCTTCAGCTCCATAATTTGAGTATTCAGCATTTAAGAGTTTCCTCACTGACTAGTGATTCCAAACTGGGCATGTTGTCATTGTTGGAGGACTGCTACAGGGATGAAGCAGTATTTTACATATTTTCATACATCATACCTTAGCTAGGATCTAAGTTTCATAAAAATCAGCCTATAAGTGGCATCTTCTTATGCCAAACATATGTTTTAACTTTCTTTAGATTACCAGATTATTTAGAATTGTATGCAAATTCTTGGGGAGAGAAATGGCATCTTTCTGAAAGTTTCATGAGCATTTAAAAAAAGAAAATCCAAAAGTTTTGGTCATGTTTGCCTTGATAGAGAGAAATTTTTTTTTTTTCTTGATGAAATGTTTCCTTTATGTAGGATTTTTCATTTTTGTTTTATCTGAAAATAAGTTGCAGTAATAGTGATAGGCGGACATATGACTGCTCTCATTAAAAACAATTATATAAATTGTTGGGTTAAAATAACTCCAGTTGAATACGTTAAAAATATTCTGCTTATGGAAAGGTAAAAACAAAAGCTAATGATGACTCATTAAATGAGATAAATTATATTTTTCATGCCTGTGAGTACAATATGTACCCTGTAAATATAAATAACTCTTGGATATTCATGGTAAATTAAAGCCTAAAATTAATTAGGAGAAAATGTAGACACTTGTAGGCATTGAAGTAATAGGTGTCAGCTTAGCTGATATTTTTGCATATTTACAAAGCTATTCGGAACCCTGAAAAAAGGTCTAAGTGTTTAACTGAACTAGTTCTGAAAACTGTCTTCTAAAGGTAAGATAAAGACAATAATTTATCAGAATATTAGGAGAGGGTTAAAATAGATGCAGCACTAATCACCCCTGCCATTTGACTCCAAGGTAGTCTTCAGCACTGTTAAAAGCTAAGAGGGAACTCCTCCTCAACTTGCATGTTTCTTCTGACTCTGCCTCACAAATCACAATTTAAATGTATAGAACAAGGACAATCTGTGATAGGATGATGTAAATTTAATGTGTTGAATATTCAGTCTTTGCTCAGGGTATGAGGTTTATGACAAAATAGATACAGTGCATTTAGGAAGAAAGGTGTGTCTGCAAACACTGAAGAAACTATGCTGCAAATGCTGTAATGTTGTAGTGTTTTCCCCATAGTAATTGTTTGTTCTGCTACTTTCCTGTAGTCTGCTTGAGTCTTTTGTAGCGAAGGAACCATCTCTGGTCTATTTTCTCTTCTCTTTACTGAAGGGGGGGATTGGGAGCAAGCAGATAGCTGTCCTGCTGTACTGGGTCAGCTGGGGTGGAGTGAATGTTCTTCGTAGCAGCCCTGTGGTGCTGTGTTTTGGGGTTGTGCCTCGAACAGTGTTGATAACATACCAATGTTTTGGCTGTTGCTGAACGGTGCTTGCCCAGTGTGAAGGCTTCCTGTTTCCTACTCTGCCCCAACCCACCCCTTGCCAGGAGGCGGATAGACATCTGCCTGCTGATGGGAAGTCACGAATCACAGAATCATTAAGGTTGGAAAGGACCTCCGAGGTCATCAAGCCCAACCATTAACCCAGCACCAGCATGTCCCCTAAACCATGTCCCGAAGTGCCACATCCACACCTTTTTTGAACACTTCCAGAGATGGTGACTCCACCACCTCCCTGGGCAGCCTGTTCCAATGCCTGACCACCCTCTCGGTGAAGAAATTTTTCCTAATATCCAATCTAAACCTCCCCTGGCGCAACTTGAGGCCATGTCCTCTCACGAGTTACTTGAGAGAAGAGACCAACACCCCCCTCACCACAACCCCCTTCTTCCAGGTAGTTGTAGAGAGCGATAAGGTCTCCCCTCGGCCTCCTCTTCTCCAGACTGAACAACCCCAGTTCCCTCAGCCGCTCCTCATAAGACTTGTGAATGAGTTCCTGTTTCTGCTTTGCCTGCACATGCAGCTTTTGTTTTTGCTATTAAACTGTTACTATGTTGATCCACAAGTCTTTTCACCTTCCTTCTATTTTCTCCCCATTCTGGAGAAGAGGGGGAGTGAGCAAGCAGCTTGTGAGGGTATTTGGCTGTTTGCTGGGATCAACCCATGACCTCCACAAAAGACCAAGTGGGCCGTCCACCTCAGAAGGAAATTCTCAAGATGAGAGTAGGTGAAGTCACTGGAACTCATTTGAGAGTCATTAGAAGGAAAAGGTAGGGGGTAAATCCCAACCTTACTTCATTGTCTTTCACAAAACCCTGCATGTGTCTTGCATCTACTTGGTTTGTAGAGCAAGATAACTGGAGTAGATTTATTATCTTGCTGTTAAAGTATCACCTCTGTGAATGACCAGACAAAGTCTATGTATTCAGTCTAGTTCATGCTAAAAATTCTTGGACCAGTTCTTTTGTAGTAGTAGCAGCATGTGATTATCCCTGTAGAAAAGTGTAAAAATACTTCTCTACTTCAAATGTAAATAATTTATAATGTGAATTCCTTCATAAAATTTTATTCACTATTAAAAGAGAAAAAAAACTTCTATCAAAAGACTACCCTCTGGTACGATAAAAATAGGGAAAATTAACTGAAATGAAAACCTGATCTTTAGAATGTATGACATTTTAACCATCAATTTTGTACAAAGCTCCTTTCATGTATTGACCGCTGCTTCTGTTGGGATTTTTTTTTTCTTTGTTCATTACAGTGGTATTAGACCAAATGCAACATTTTCTCTGAGTCTTTCTGTATTCTGTAACCTATGTAAATACTAGTTATGAATGGTTGAGGCAATCAGTTTTCAATCTTCAGTAATAAGTTGGGGTTAGCTTTGGTTTGTGGGTTTCTGGGGTAGGGATAAGAGGGGAAGCTTAAGATGTTTGGTGGTTTTGATAAATGCCACTTAAATTCCTGCCTTTGCAATTCCACTAATCATTTTAAATCTTTGACTGTGGCATGTTTTTGTCAGATAAAAGCAAACCCTGTCTGGCAGCAAAAAAAATCACATCTTTAGACTAGCATGCAAAGCCAATTATGTAAACACATCATGTCCAAAAAATGATTATTTTTTTCTATTCGGTTTTGTTTATCTGAAGGAACTAGTGTTGATCACTTTATGAAATGGAGCAGAAGGTCTGTGTGACATAGAGAACATGTTTTTTTTATGCAGAAAACTATTTTCCCAAGGCAAAAAATCTTCCAAGATTTCAAATATGAGATATTTTCATAAAAAATATTGGATTATGACAAGTGAGCATTTTCATAGAAAGGTATTTGTCAAAAACCCTTCCAGAACAGTTCTACAAAAATAAGAACACTAAGCAAAATCAATGCTTGCATTACATGGACACTAACAGATGTAACGTTGTTAGAGTAAGCAGCTGTGTGGAGGAGGTTTTCATTAAATTCATTGCATAAGTCAATCCATGTACCATTCTTCTGAAAATAAGAAACTTTAATGAGCGTGTAAAGTGATAGGGCTATAGAGTTAGTTTTCCATAGGTCTCCTTTGGTTTCTGAAACTCAAATCGGCTGTGTAACTTCTGCCTGGTGCCTGTTGGTGAGGGTTGGAAGGCAGTGATTTGGCCGGGCTGCTAGCATCAGCATCTTCTTGCCCAGAGGGGTCAAGCTGTCCTGGTGGTGGTCCTTGCACAGATGCTGTTGATGCGATGTGATGAATTGGACTGGAAAACTGATTTTGTGGAAATGTAACTCTCTTTAATAGCATAAGGCTGCCAAAATATGTAACCCTAGCTGGAAAATGAGATCTTTACAATTGATGTCTCAATCTTCCTGCAACTTGTTGGGCGGTGACTATGCTGCATCCAATATGTATGTGTTTTTTCTAGTTGTGCTGTGTAGAAGCCTGCTATTACACAGAACTAACTTTTCCTTCTAATTTTCAATAACGTCCTGGATCTGCCAGACTCTGTTACTCAAACTTGTCAGACAAGTGTAACACAATACATCATATTCATGGAATAACACAGTGACCACATGTCCTTCGTGGCAATGACCTTGTTTTTCTAAAAATCTCCAAGGAATCATTCAGTAATGTAAGTATTTTAGCAGAAATTGAACATGGTTTGCCTAACTGGGGATAGCTGGTAGGAAGTGATAGTGAAAAAATCAGGTATATTTAATGCAATTTTAGGTTCTGCCTTCTCTCTTTTTTTTTTTCTTTTCTGTGGATGTAGTAAGCACAAGGTATCACTGGTGGTTAATGTGTCCCTAAGAAATGCTATCACCAAGTGCACACACAAACACACACACGCACACATTAAAGGGAACATAAAACCATACTAACATATAACTAGAAATTTTGGCTAGTCTCATATTGACACACACAAAAAAATAACCTAATTATCCAGTTCTCTGTTGTATTTAAGTGCTGATGGAGTGGAGGGAGGTGAGTCCTAATCAGAGAATCACAGAATAGTTTGGGTTGGAAGGGGCCTTTAAAGGTCATCTAGTCCAACCCCCCTGCAATGAGCAGCGACGTCTTCAACTAGACCAGGTTGCTCAGAGCCCCGTCCAGCCTGACCTTGAATGTTTCCAGGGATGGGGCATCTACCACCTCTCCGGGCAACCTGTGCCAGTCTTTTACCACCCTCATTGGGAAAAATGTCTTCCTTATACCTACTCTAAATCTACCCTCTTTTAGTTTAAAACCGTTACCCCTTGTCCTATTGCAACAGGCCCTGCTAAAAAAGTCTGTCCACATCTTTCTTAGAAGCCCCCTTTAAGTACCGAAAGGCTGCGATAAGGTCTCCCTGGAGCTGCCTCTTCTCCAGCCTGAACAACCCCAAGTCTCTCAGCCTGTCCTCACAGCAGAGCTGTTCCATCCCTCTGGTCATTATTGTGGCCTCCTCTGGACCCGCTCCAACGGGTCCATGTCTTTCCTGTGCTGAGGGCTCCAGAGCTGGATGCAGCACTGCAGGTGGGGTCTCACCAGAGTGGAGCAGAGGGGCAGAATCCCCACCCTCAACCTGCTGGCCACGCTGCTTTTGTTGCAGCCCAGGATATGGTTGGTCTTTTGGGCTGCGAGCGCACATTGCCTGATCTTCTCTTACTGTGCAAATGGAGTTACTCTTTTTCAGAAATCTTCATGTTAGTTCTCGTACAAAATATGAAAGGAGCAAATATCACAGTTATGCATCTGCTGCTGCTATAGAAGCTTTCATCAGGAAATTCTTGCCTCGCAGTGCATGCTTATTATGTTAGTTGATTGTAATAGTTGCATTTAAATTTGAGTGGTGATATACACCATGTTATGTAAAACACTGTGCAAAATTGTTTAAACATGTAAGAAAATTGCTGATGTTTCATTGGAGGTAACTCACAGGTAGACATTCCTATGACTAATTAAATATACTGACCTTGGAGTATTAACAGCCTTGATGACTTTCAAGCCATGTTATGTTTGATGCTAGATGTAGCTTTCAACCTGTCTTGTCTGCTTTTGCTTTTTCCTAAACAGAGCTTGTGAATCTTCCTGTATATTTTGGACAATGGAAGCAGGCGACTGGTGTGCTTGTGCCAGAGTCCTGCCACCTCACAGGACTGTGCTATGCTTAGTTCTGCATCAAACCACTTTCTGACCTTCTGAGCAGCCCTTGTGTCCTTATCCCTTCCTGTTTCTCTGGCTCCCACCACCCAGCAAGGTGGGTATGTTGATGCAGGTATTTTCAAGGGGTTTGGCCCATCAAAAGATCTGTTAAGGCCAAACCTCTCAGGTGCTTGGAGATAGAGAGGGCTGCAGCACAAATGAATGTGTTGGCCCGTGTTTTACTTTATCCTTAAAGGTCACAAGAGATCCATCTTCTACTTCTTAAGTTCCCCAGATTTTACACATTCTGTCACCCTGGTTTGGTGGCTCCTTTTCAGGGCTGTCCCTGACCTCAAAGGATTGGCGTAATGTTTCAGCTGTTGATCTCGCAGCAATTGCTATAACAGTGCAGATGTAAGCTGCAACCAGAGATGTGCAAATGAACCATCTTCAGCTTCTTGAATTTATTCCTTCATGTCATCTGCTGAGCAATGCTTGCATGTTACTGCTTGGGAATTTTCCCCATGAGGAAAAATTGTAAGTCTGAGCATGTCCTTTGCATATATTTCAAAGTCTCTTTCCTTTGTGCCCCATACATATCTACTCTGAAAAGCTGATACGTGGTAGATGACTTGCCCAGGATTTGAGAGAATCACTCCACAACTCATCAAGTACAGCTTTTTGCACTGGGGGAAGGAAAACAAAAAAGATACATGAAGATATGAAGGGCTTGTGAAGACACATCACCTGCTGAGGTTGCTTTGATGCCCAGTGGAAGAGTCAGACTTGATGTGAACGCTGCTGCAACCTGCTGGAATGGTACAATCGAATCCACCCTCTTCCCATCCCTTTCAGGGGAGTCAGTCTTATCCATTCCAGTGCGCAGGTGCTGCGTATGCTCCAGGGATTACGAGTACAATGTCAAGAATTCAGGTGACAGAATGACCAAGGGAAACAAGGATATGAAACCTTAAGTACACCACACATACACACAGAATTTACTGTTTCTTAACTCTCTTGCAGTTCTTACTGGAATCGATCAGGTGCTCATCCTGTCTTTCACAGTGACTGCTGCTGGCAGAAGATGCAGGCAGCCAGCAGCAGGTATCTGTGTGATAATCCTGCTTACGGGGAAGCCAGGTTTGCTTGGGGATGGGCTGTGCATGAAAAAAGAATCTGTGTGGAGCGGGGAGGGAATAAGTATCCAGATATGTCTGGCAGGTATCTGCAGCGAAGCTGTTTCTCTTGCTTTTAAATCTTCGGTAGATATGTCTCTTGGTCACAGAAACTTGAGTAATTGGGTTTTATTTTTTAAGCACACATTCTGCGGTATTTTGTGCCGCCTTTTCTACATCTCTAAGTCGCATCATTAGCAACAGCAACCTGCGCAATATTTCCACAAATTATACTGCTTAATTAACCAAGTGATGTGTAATAATACTACATGACATTTTTCTGGAAGTGTTACCTAAAAGGCCTGAACCTCTCAGAAGTGATAACAAAAAAGTGGTAGCAGAGTTCAGAAAGATAAATGTGCTGCAAATGGTTTGGTATCTCTGCAAGTCTGCATCTACAACAGTGATTCAGATCAGAGAA
Source organism: Phaethon lepturus (assembly GCF_000687285.1). Lineage (NCBI taxonomy): Eukaryota > Metazoa > Chordata > Aves > Phaethontiformes > Phaethontidae > Phaethon > Phaethon lepturus. The sequence continues at coordinate 57,660 of NW_010512815.1, forward strand.
GTAATACGCAGTTTTGAAGACCTGATGGTCTTCACTTACCGTGTGCCAACTCAGTTCCCAGAGCAGTTTTGGGATGAAAAAAGTAAATAGGTGGACCTAAACAGCAATGTCTTCCCCAAAAGCACTCCGGATGTCCCTTAGTGCGTAACTTGTTTAGATCCTGATCTTCCCATGCATGGCCGCCACCCGCTGCAAGGACTTCCCGTGTGCATCTGGTAAGTTTTCCTATCAGGAAGCTTCATTTGCAGGTGGAGGTAAGACTTTTTGGTATAGATGAGGTTGCATCTAATCCACAGTATAGTGCGTAAGCCACATGTAGTAGCAGTGTGAGGAGCTTGGCAGCAGCCACTTTGATCTGTTCCTAAAATATTTGCTAACGTAGATGTAGCGTAATAGGCCAGGAGTATTATTTCTAAATTTGCAAGACTTTACTATTGTCAATCCATATTCCTTGGCTTAAGCTCTGTTCTTTATGAAGCACTGCAAACGAAATTAAAGATACAGAAATGTTTCTGAAAATGTTTACACAGAACTGATGTTGTGAATCTCCAATTATTTTTACAGTTATCTTAATGTAGCCGTTATGGCATAATAACAGCCTTTAGTCATTGTTCTTTTGCCTGCTAAGGCAAATAATGTGCTTGTCTAATGTAACAGAAACTGCAGTCAGTAGCAAAATCTTTAATATCCAATTTGCTAAACCTTATTTTGCACTTTTTCATCTGAAATGCAGATTTAGAAATTGAACTAGTATATGTAACATTTCAGTGCACAAAAATCATTACCAACAGGATATTTGGATGGCAGTTGTAGTTTGGTTTGGGAGGGTTTTTTTCAGTTGAGACTAATTTTTCTTCATGTGCCAGAATTTTTTTAAAAGTTAACAAGTTTTATGGTGTTTCTGTAGTTTGGTTTGGGAGGGTTTTTTTCAATTGAGACTAATTTTTCTTCATGTGCCAGAAGTTTTTTAAAAGTTAACAAGTTTTATGGTGTTTTTTTTTTTTTGTGAGGGTTTTTTTTTACTTTAACAGTACATAGTGAAAGAGTTCACTCCCCCCGCCTATCCCCCAAGACTCTGTTTCATTTCCAGCCTCCTGCACCTGAGGGTTGCCATTCCCATTGGTACAGCCATAAGCTCAAAATCAGGAACTGGTTCTCACTCCCCGTTGAAATTGGTGCTTCCTTGTGCTACAAACATTGTGTTCGCATAAGGGATGGTGGGCGATGATTTGTGTCCACAACAAAAGCACAGGAGAAGTAAATTGGTATTGTCTCATTTTACAGATGGGGATCTGTCACGTAGAGACATATCCTGTCTTTCAGGGTATACGTGACGGTACTTTGCTGATACAAGGATTCACTGCTTCCAGATCTTGCAAAGCTTTTCTCTTACTAAATTCTTCCTTATTTAACTGCAGTCAGGAAAAGCCCACCTGTGAGTTAGATGGGATGAATACTGCCCTTGATGCCCTCCACATATTTTATTTTGCTTATGTTCTGCTGCATTTTATCATTGCACTCTAATGTTGCGTGCTCTAGCAAATGGAGTAATTGGAGAGGGTGTCATGTCACACACTGAAGGTACATCATAGGTATAAGATGATGTCCATAACAGATTATGCTGCAATATTCACCACCTCAGCCCTCTGGGCAGCAGCTCCCCAGCTGGAGCTTCAGAGCCAGTTGGTCCTTGCCCAGCTAGCCATGCACAGCCACTCTTGGGGCCAGTGTTGGGTATCGAAGTGTATTCCTGGAGTAGGTAAATGACACCTCCGGGTGCTCCCCGTGCCCGGGCACGGAAACATACGTTGCCCAGGCACCAGGTGGCTGCAGGGAGAGGATTATCCCAGGAGTCACACGGGAAGAGCTGCTGCGGAGTCACGGGGAAAAATGAACATCCCCCCTCGCCCTTGCTGGCGGCTGACAGGTGAGAAGAAGAAATGTGGGCATGTTTTCTTGTGTTGCGATATTCTGCCAGTTTTAAGTGCTTGTGAGGAAAGCAACATCATCGGCGCAGAGCGGGGGTGTAAGAGACTGTAGAGGGCTGACGGCAGGATCCTGCGCCTGCAGGGGGCTCGTGGAGCCGCAGCAGCAGCTGCGTCCCGGCGCGAGGAGGTCATCGAGGCCGTGCCAGGTGCTGCTGCCCTGCTGCCCCAGCCCGTTCCAGCTGCAGGTCATGGCAGAAGAGAGCGCAGGGAATTTCACAGACTCACAGAACGGTAGGGGCTGGAAGGAGCGTCTGAAGATCATCTGGTCCAACCGCCCTGCCAAGGCAGGAGCACCCGGGGCAGGCTGCACAGGAACGCGTCCAGTTGGGTTTTGAAAGTCACCAGAGAAGGAGACTCCACAACCTCTCAGTGCTCCATCACCCTCACAGTAAAGAAGTTTTTCCCTGTGTTGAGGTGGAACTTCCTGTGCTGCAGTTTGTGCCCGTTGCCACTTGTCCTGTCACTGGGCACTACTGAAAAGGGACTGGCTCCATCCTCCTGACAGCCACCCTTCAGGTATTGACAGGCATTGATATGTCCATTGCATTTCCAAGGTGCTGCAAGCTTTCTGCCTTCTCTTCCCTGGCCTTACGTTGGCACAACTTGAACTGGTGCAGGGACAGCAGGTTGGTCTCCGTGGCCAGCATGTGTGGCCTCCTGTAACGCCAGGGAAGTTGTGATGTGTACTAGTCAATATAAAACTGCTCCAACTCGAGGGATGTGTTTGCTGTATGTACTGGGATATACAGCTGGTGTGCTCTCTGGCACTGCAGACATGAGATTGCTTGGTTTCCTTAAGACTAACGTTTTCTTCTATGTAAATACACTAAACACGCCTACTGTAGCAATCCATGCACTGTATTAAAACCAAATATACCTTTATATACAAATATTAGTCAACTTAAGCAAAAAATTAATTTCATTTAGATATAAATCAAAGCATCAAGGTTATCCAACCATCTTTGTTAATCCAAAGCCTATGTAAATAGTTGTAGCTCTGTGCCAGGCACTAAAAGCAGGATTACAGAAGGACCTGGCAGAGGAAAAGTTAGTATTATTTTTCACATGAAAACCTCACACAGAGGTCAGTACTGTGATAGTCACAGTGATCCGATCAATCTGATGTTTGTTGAGGCATGTCAGCTGCATAGCGGCACTTCAGTAATTCATGCTTATGGTTATTGTAAGGAATCTCGGGCACAAACTTCTCCAGCACAGTGCCCGGTTCTGGCCTTGCTGAGTATAGAATACAGCATAGCAGTTAGGAAACACTGACTCCAAATATGTTTATTGCTTATACAGTAATCCCTGCTTATGTATTCAGTTCATACCACAGAAAGCAAAAACTATTTATAAATACAGTTTAACTTCCATTAAAGCTTAAAAAAAAATTTATCTTGAAAAGTTTTTAAGAGAGCTAAGCAAAAGTATTAAAGTTGTCATTCTCATTCCAGTCCCCCAGGAAAAGTCATCCCTCAGTGTATATGAAAGTCCATCAATAACTAAAATGGATTTCTCTCTCTAAGTAGAGCTCAGTGTCTCCTCTCTGGGTGAATAATTGAATGTATTGGGTCATTCAGCACACTAGTAATGTACAAATGTTTAAGGACCATATTAGCAGGTTTTATCTTTGGTTATCGAACTAAACACAATGTTTTGTATGACTTGAATCACTTCATTTGACCTAAAATAACAAGATTAATTTTGAAACAGCTGAAGAACAGAAGACAACCAGTTTTGCCAATGCCCATTCTGAACTGTGTTAGGAAAACGAGTGTGTTTTACTTAGAGGTCTCAGTGTTAACGTGATACGGACCTAGGCGTAAAATCACTGTCCTCCTACAGAGCAGTGCTGAGGTGGGTGTGAAATACCCAAATGCTTGTTGGTTCAGAAAAACGTCGTAATTCTCTGCCCTAGTAATTAATACAGCCATGTTGGAGGTGAGATGTCTGGGGTATGTTTTCTAGTCCCCCCAAAATTGTTGATCACATACGCAAACGAAGCAGCATTTAACGCAACAGGGCACCTGAGGTATCTCTCTCTCCGTGGGTCGGGCTACCTGATGGAGAAGTGAGCAGCCAAAATTGGGCCTCGGGTGCTGAACAAGACAGAAGCTGGGCCTCGCCCTCCAGTGGCCTCAGCCACCCATTTGGCTTCTGGGTGACACAGCTTGACTCGCGTGTGTAGCTGGTTTACATCCGTGATGGAGCAATGCCACGACCCGCCATGCAAGTGGTATTAAAGCATCAATTTTGTCCTGTGAGCTGCGGTACCTGGCCCTACCCTGTCTGCATCCCTTGTTCCCCCTCTTTTTAGGGCTGCCCTACAGCCCATCTGCACGTCCATGCTGTCACAAAGGGGCATACGGGGGTGGTGCACGCAATCCTGTATGTGGTATTAATTCGCCTGAACGGTCACATTGTGTCATAATTCTGGCCAAATTTTTTCCTCCATAAGCAAGGTGTTCTCCACAAAAACACACGTGTGTGTATATGTTTCTAAGTGTGCGTATGACATACGTATGTGCACACAAACATCTCTCTAATTCTTATATTTCAGTGCAAGAAAACTCCATCAATATGTACTAGATTTGAGCCTCTTTAGGGTCAGGAACTGCTTGCTTTTGTGTGCCTGAGCAGACCTAACACAAAGAAGTTCTGGTTTACTTACGGCTAGAAATTCCTGAAAAATAAATCAGCAGTAGAAACATTCTTAACATGTGATCAGTCAGGCTATTAACAAAGATTTTTCTCAGGAACAGGATGAAAAGGCTGACCTTTCTGTTGGTGAGTTACACTAATAAGCCTTTTTTTATAGGCTCTGCACTCATTAAGGAAAATATACAGACAGGTAAATAACACGTGGCTGTCTCTCTCTTTCATATTGAGTATATTTATTTAAACATTAAGTGAAACCCTTGTCCTGATAACTTGCTAAAGCAGCCATTGAGTCTCTGTAGTCCTGAATGCTCTAGCTTAAGTAGTTTCAAAGCTATTTGCTCAGTACTTGCTTCTGAGTCTTTCGTTGAACTATCTTCCCTTAAGCAAGTGAATGTAGTCCATCAGGAAACTTCTGGGATCATGAATTCTAGGACAGTAGGAATTATTGTATTTCCTCCGTAAGGTTGCGGTTTTGTCTTTGTGATACAGAGGTGTAGTAATTCGCATAAGTCTGATACATTAAGATCAGAATTACCTGAAGTAGGAAGTAGGATTTGAGACTCAGTATACTAAATTTTCAGAAGCATTTTTAATATTGTAAATTAGTACTAAAATTCTGCCTACCTTGTCGAACTGCTAACGGATTATGAAACAGAATTTGAGTTGCTACATATCATGATTTATATATCAGTAAAATAATGATCATCTAATAAGAGCTGATAATGATTGGCAAATTATTACATCTTTCTGATTATTTTGGCTTCACCATTTCATTCACCATACTTTTGCTGTCACCTCCAATCTGCTGTGCTGTGATGTACCTAGTTATTTTATTGCAAGTTCTCTGTCATGGTTTAACCCCAGCCGGCAGCTAAGCACCACGCAGCTGCTTGCTCACTCCCTGCTCCAAGCAGGATGGAAGGAAGAGAATTGGAAGCGTAAAAGTGAGAAAACTCATTGGGTTGAGATAAGAACAATTTAATAATTGAAATAAAATAATAATAAAAAATAGTAATGAAAAGGAAAATAGCAGAAAGGAATAAAACCCAAGAAAGACAAGTGATGCAAATGAAAGCAATTGCTCACCGCCAACAGACAGATGCCCAGCCAGTCCCTGAGCACTGGACCCCGACCAACCTTCCCCCTAGTTTTATCGCCGAGCATGACATCATATGGTACAGAATAACCCTTTGGTGAGTTGGGGTCAGCTGTCCCAGCTGTGTCCCTTCCCAACTTCTTGTGCACCCCCAGCCTCCTCGCTGGTGGGGTGGGGTGAGAAGCAGAAAAGACCTCGGCTGTCTGTAAGCACTGCTCAGCAGTAAGGAAAACCTCCCTGTGTTACCAACGCTGTTTCCAGCACAAATCCAAAACACAGCCCCATACTAGCTCCTGTGAAGAAAATTAACTCTACCCCAGTCAAAAGCAGCACATCTCTCAACAAGCTCTGCCCACAGAAGCCACTGAAAGTGTTATGCCTGTTGTCGTGTAATGTTGGATAGCCACTACCGCTAACTTCCCTGAGTGTCTGTGCTGTGGTGTGTTTTGGCTGTGGGATCTTTGCGCACTCACATACTTGCTTTCAGGAACGGCAGTGCCTTGGACGTTCCTTTTAGCACAGTGCAGCTTTTGCCTAAGGAATTTTTCTTGCTTTCCCATCTGATAATTATTTCAGGAGAGGAAAGGGGTGAGAGATGCACAGGATCGCGTTGAAGTGAATAAGCAAAATTAAGGAGTCTACATGCAGTATAAGCCACCGCAAAATGATTCGCGTGACGCACGCTGCATGTCAGTGAGGTGCTGCCATGCCCCATGACTTCTCTCTGGCCAGTCTAGAAATCAATTTAAGCGTTTGCTTAACTGAGGGATGCCAGGGAGATAAAAGCCTTAAAGCTGAGTATATGTTGTATGCTTTTCATTTTGTTTTCCTTTTTAATCAGAACTGCAGATCTCAGTATCATATAGAATTGAAGTACAGATATTCAAAAAATCACTCTGCTTGTCTTACGTTAAATGACACTGGACCTCCTACATCTTGTCTTTTGAAAACAATTAGAATTACTCTGTAGGGAACCCCCAAAATCTCACTGCAGGCCAATGAAAGCAGCTACCGTCTGTCAGTGATTGCCAAATCCAGCCTATGCCATTTATATTCTGTCTCTGTTTTGCTTACAGTTTGTCAATGATAACCAAGTTTTCCCCTTAATTATTGTCAAATGCAAACCCTTTTCTGCTATCCTGATTTATATTTTTTTAAAACTAAATTTTGAAGGACTGTGGTACTTATGAGAGTTAAACACATTTCAAATCTTAGTAAGCATATTTTTATATTATGCTGCTTGAACTACAGTCATGCTAAGGAATGGGGTACGGGGGAATAAAATTAATAGGTTTCTCTTGAAGTAGAAAAAAATTTTCAGTAAAAGATCTTTTGATAATTTACTCTTGACTTCACTACTTGATTTATCTCCTCTTCCCACATTAATTTGTTTTTAATTTTTTTTCCCTTGCCTTCTGAGGTTTTCTAGCTTCAGTAACAACTCTGAGTTGGTCGGTTTGATGGACTAAAAAAATGTAACATTGAGGAACTGAAAGAAGAAAGAACTTAAACACTTGAGCTAACAAGCAATATAACTTTCACATAATAAACTAGAAATTCAACTTCCCAGTGGCTTGCTCTAAGATGCTGGAAACTGATTATTTAGTTCACCTGCTCCATGTTCCTTCTAGGCCAGTGTAGTTCTGTAATGCAAAACTTTGCTTTTACTGATTTGCAGAGCCTTTAGAATGGGTTAAGTATTGTACTT